>NC_048302.1:4108238-4193372 GCF_013100865.1 Trachemys scripta elegans
TGTAAAAAGCAACAGAGTCCTGTGGCACCTTATAGACTAACAGATGTATCGGAGCATAAGCTTTCGTGGGTGAATACCCACCTTCGTATTCACCCACGAAAGCTTATGCTCCAATACATCTGTTAGTCTATAAGGTGCCACAGGACTCTGTTGCTTTTTACATAATGTCAGTGTTATACCCGATATGTCCTCCAGTAAGTGGGGTGTTTGTTTGTTTGTTCGTTTGTTTGGGTTTTTTTTGGGGGGGAGGAGGCAGATTCTAACAACCATGAACTTTAACAATGCAGTTCTGTGTACACTAGATTTGCAGAGGGATACCCTAGGAGTTAAACAATACACATACTGCCATTCACTTTCTCATTAATTTCTGAGAAACCACTCTCCCTGGTAGAATCTTGTGTAGGTGTATGAAAGCGACAACACCTCACAATTTCAAAAGAGCTCTCCCCCAGTAATTCTTTAAGGACTGAGCCACTCACAAATTAGGATGCTGATTCATTAACAGTGAGATGGGTTCTGCCATTTTCTCTGTTAGAACAATGTCACAAATATGTGATGAATACTGTAATCATGGTCATAATTAACAGTAAGCGCTTGCTTTCAAAATAACAAAAATATTATCACAATCATCAAAATTGTGCTTCAGCAATTTGGGAATGCTTGTTACCTTAACTGTGGGCCGGCTCCAAAGCCCATTTCCCATTTACTGAGGAAAACAGAAAGGAACATAAACTCTGGCAGGTCAAGAGTCAAAGTATAATTAGGCAGGCCAGAAAAGAATTTGAAGAGCAACTAGCAAAAGACACAAAAACTAACAGCATTTAAAAACAAAATACACTGGAAGCAGGAAGCTGCCAAACAACCAGTGGGGCCACTGCGCGATCGAGGTGCTAAAGGAGCACTCAAAGAAGACAAGG
This sequence comes from Trachemys scripta elegans, assembly GCF_013100865.1. Taxonomy (NCBI): domain Eukaryota; kingdom Metazoa; phylum Chordata; order Testudines; family Emydidae; genus Trachemys; species Trachemys scripta. The sequence continues at coordinate 4,109,156 of NC_048302.1, forward strand.
CTGTTATAGAGAAGCTGAATGAATGCTCTGCACCAGTCTTCACTGCAGAAGATGCATGGGAGATTCCCATACCTATGCCACTCTTTTTAGGTGACACATAGGAGGAACTGTTCCAGACTAAGGTATCAATAGAGGATGTTTTGGAACAAATTGATAAATTAAACAATAATAAGTCACCAGGACTAAATGGTATTCACCCAAGCATTCTGAAGCAATTCAAATATGAAATTGCAGAACGACTAACCTATCATTTAAATCGGCCTCTGTACCACATAACGGTGGATTGCTCATGTAATACCGATTTTTATAAAAAGGTTCCAGAAACAATACTGGCAATTACAGGATGATAAGTCTTACTTCAGTACTGGGCAAACTGGTTGAAAATAGTGAAGAATAGAACCCCAGGCCTGAGTCAAGTACAGCATCCAAGGTTAGTGAGATGATGATTCCAGTAGATACTTACTGTGTGAAGAGCACTGGGATCACAGGGGCTAAGACATTATTACAATCTTGCTGTTGCTTATTGGGATTCATGGATATCCTGCTATGCATGGGATACACATGCTACTTTCTAGCAACGTTTTAAAACTCATTTACTAGAATATTAAGCTAATCATGATAAACGATAAGCCAGGTTTCATTATATTACAGCTAATTACAAAATCATACCTACCTAGTCTTCTATGAGGCAGATTGGTCCAAATGTGCTACCTGTGTTCACTCCGCAGCCACATAAGGAAAGAGGTAAAACGTGAGCTGAAGGGTACATTTTCAATGCTGGGCTGAGGGATTTAAGCTACTTCCAACACTAAGAGCTAGCAATGTGATTCCCAGCTTGCATAGACCTACTCACGCTAGCTCTCATCTGATCTCGTGTGCTAAAAATGGCAATGCACCTGCAGTAGCATGGCCAGCAGTGCTTTGGGCTAGCCACCCTGGTCCTACCCACAGGGTTCAGGCAAATTTGTACTCATGGCAGCGAACCACTGCTACCTGCTACCCTGGCCACACGACTATTTTAGTGCTCCGGCTCAATGAGAGCTAGCGCACATATGTCTATGTCAGCTGGCAATCACCCCCTACGGTGCAGTGTAGTCGGGTGCCATGCTAAAAATGTCCCCCTGAAAACATCAAGTAGACCTTCAGTTCGGTACCTAATCTGAAGGTCTGGCCAACTATTTGTTTTTGTAGCAGGCCATGTGTCAGAGATCGGCAACATGTCCATACACGGACACAAGTGCCCGTGGTAAAAATTTTGAGGTCTGTGGGGGCACTCACCCAGGATGGCACCCTGTCCCTGCTGTTGCTGGTGGAGATGCAGCCGTGGGAACCGCAGCCAATGAGAGCTGCGGGGGAGGCTCCTGCAGACGGACAACAGTGCGCAGAGCTGCCTGGCCGCACTTCCACGTAGGAGCCGGATGGGGGACATGCTGCTGCTTCCAGGAACTGCCCGGAGCATGCACCCTGACCTCCTCCCGCTCCCCAACCCCTTGCCCCAGCCCCACCCCAGAGCCTGAACCCCCAGAACCCTGCTCCAGGCCAGAACCCCCTCCCACACCCTGAGCCCCTCATGTCTTGCCCCAACCGAGAACCCACATCCCCAGCCCACAGCCCATACCCCTTCCCATACCCCTTCCCACACCCCAAGCCCTTGCCTCAGCCCGGAGCCCCCCAGCCAATGTCCATCACTAAATCCGGTAATTTTGTCAAGTGTCTGTCGTGCAACATGGTGGTGTTGACCCCTGCCATGTGTATGTATCTATAACTTAATCCATGTGTTCCTTGCATTGCTGCCCTACTAATTTGTGACCAGAGTGTTATATACTTAATGGAAATGCGTCCTCTTAGGGAATGGTTGTGTCCCACTTGTAAGGAAATGCTAGAACAGACGGGTTGGTTTTACAGACCAATAGCACAGTAACCTTTTTCGCACCTCACTTTGAGAGGTGGGGTTTAGGCCACATCCCTTTCCTCAGCATTTCTGATTGGCCAGCTTAGGTAGTTCAGGTATCAGCTCACTGGCTTCTGTGAATCCCATTTGTAGGCACCTACCTCTCCCCGTGCATTGTGTGGGGAGCCTGGAGGCCTAACTTGAGGCTGTGGATTCTACAAGGTGCCTAAAAGTTAGGCATTGCAATGCTGGGTCTAAGTCACCTGTGGGGATCTAACCCGAAAAGGACTGAGGACCATGAGTCTCATTGAAAGTCAATGGGAATTGTGCCCCAAGTTGCTTCGGTCCAGATCCTCAAATATATTTGGGCGCCTAACTCTCATTTGATTTCCAGGGAGTTAGGTACCTAAATGTCTTTGAGGACCTGGGCTTTAAGCTCTTTAGAAAATCCTGCCCAGCATAAAACATATCTGCTATTTATTGAATGTAATGGACTAAGATACATTTTATACACAGTAAGGTGTTGATTTGCACAAGTAGAACAAATAGCTATGGTATCTCGCACAAGCAACATGGCAGGTTGATTTCACATAAGCCACAGCAGAACCAGCAAATGGTACCAAATATGAGTCACTACTGACCTGGAGTAGAAAAGAAATACCATTGACCTAGGGGTAAAAAGCTCAGTATCTCATTCCCAATGCCTCAGCAATCAAGACTCTAAACAATATCACCTGACAACTCTATTTTGGAGCCAGGTGGGCCAAACTGTTCTCTGCTATTCTGTGTAAAGCACAAGTAATTCCATGAAAATCGGGAGCATTACTGTAAGTTTACACTGACATAACTGAGAGTCCAAACCGGACATCATGTGTTAACGAGTTTTGCAATGAGTTGTGGGAAGGAAGGGCTTTACATGGAATGTTTTCTGATCGAGGTTTAGCTGGGTGGAAATGCAGCTGCATCATCTGAGGGTTTATTTTAAAAAAAGCATTGGATGAATATGTGAAATTAGAGAGAGAGGGAAAAAAAGCAGGTAGGATGATTACTTGATAAACTGGAGTATTATGCTATGAAAGGAAGGCAAATACAGACCAACAAATACAATTGTGAAATGCTGTAATTAGGGCTTTTCATGAGACAAAGTATTTTGCTCTTCCCAATAGTTTTAGGTTGTTTTAAACACAAAAGACAGGGGTGCAATTAGAGTGAAGCACAGCACAAGCACCAAATCACATTTATGGGAGCATAAAAGATTCACATACAAGTATATTTGTTGTTGATAAAAACTGAAAATTGCTACCTACTGCTTCTGATAGAACATCATAGAACTCTCTTATTATGCGGCTATATTTGCTTTGGAGTTGTGCATAGCAGAACAGGGCTCTGAGACAAAGAACAAAACACAGCCACTTAGGACCCTCAAGAAATTGCTGAAGATTGGGACATGTAAGTGGTGCAAGCACTATAAAACGACTGCAGATAAAAAAAAAAAAACAGGTTAAGCTGATGGAAAGACTTCAATTGATTTCAATAGGATTTGGCTCAAGCCTGCTTGCCCCATCAAGGTTTTGGGATTATTCATAATTTTCAATGCTATGTTGTTATCCTCAGAGGCACAGACCCTCCCCACTTATCTGCAGGTGCAGAAGGAAACCTTGACAGTAACACTCCTGCAGTTCTACTCTGCAAGGTGGCAAGAAGGGTGGCGAGATGCCACAGAGGTGAAAACGCTTGAGTCCTTTAGCAATTCCATGATAAAAGTCTAAAAGCTTTCTTGCCTACCAGCCTGACCAGATTCAGATCAGACAGGATTCCCAGGCCTCCTTAACATCCAGTAGCTGGGGCCAGGTGACACATAGGCAAGGAGACTGGGTGATTTCTAGGAAAATCCAAATTAATTTCCAAGCACTGAAATTGTTGATTTTTTAAAAAAACAAAGGAGATTTTCAGGACTAACCATTTGAACCCCTTTTATTCACAGGGTTTTGTTATTCATTCTTCACCAGTCTGTGAACCATAGAGAAAATCCCAAGATCTTCACAAGTTTTAGCATAAACAAGTGTTCACTCGAAAATTTGTAGCAGTAGGGTGTTATTCCCCATTCACTGTCCTTCGTTTGTTATTATTAGTAGTATGTTATTTGTATTCTGGTAGCGCCTAGAATCAAGACTGTTGCCCTACTGAATTACGTGCTCTACAAAGAGAGAGAGGAGCAGAGATGGGTTTTCCCCTGATGAGCTGATAGCCCAATGTAATACAGTACACTACATACATATCAGTATAACAAAGACGTGAATGGAAGAATAAGGGTGAGGGTGAGCATAACAGCGCTCAGAACCCAGGGACATCCCTCAGTGGGATCTCTGCAGTGGGGGGGGGTGTCAAATCTGTGACCTCTGAATCTTCAGACAGGAGCTACTACTGCCTGAGTTAAAACTGTCACCTCTTTTGACCACAACTGTGACAGGCTCATCGATCTCCAGCTGGCCTAGCTACCAGCAGAGGGGCACAGAATGCCAGCTGGAGAGAGCCTGGCTTGCAAGTAGCATTATCTATCCATTCCAGGAGCAGAAACAACAGAATATAGCTCATGCATCTCAGATAACATTCAGAGCAAACAGTTAGTAAAATACCCACAGGCTGAAATTCGCACAAACCACTTATAAATATATTCCTAGAGATCAGGACTGATACACACGCAATTCATTAACAGGAAAAAAAGGGAGACGAATTCATCAGATAACTTATTTTACATGAATAATTCAACCAGCTGTATGAAATATATAATATACATTATAAAACAATGAAGAATAATTTGATTACATACCAAGAGTCCATTCCTGTCATATTTGTACCTAAAGTGTGTATTTCCGATTTCCATACCTGTTTCCATCTCATTCATATCTTCTGTTCTTTGTTCTTTTCTAGTCTCCCTTTCTTCATTCATATTTACTGCATAGTTTGCTTTTACTTAGCTTTGTAGCCTGGGAATTTCAAAGGGAGAAGAAGGTTTTTAACCATCAGAGAGGTGAGTTCTGGAACAGCCTTCCACTAGGAGTTGTGGGGCAAACAACTTAATACGTTTTAAGAGAGAGACGGACAAATTTATGAGTGTGACTGTTCAATGGGGTTGCTTGTGATGGTCAGAGGTAGGTCTCAGCAGTCCTGGGACTCATTTACAGTTTATGTCCTATGTTCCTAAAAGTTCATGCTTCAGGGCTCCAGGCGCCACCTGCAGGGGTCAGGAAGGGATATTTCCCCCCAATGCATTCTGGCTTTGTTTGTGTTTTTTTAAGTCTCCTTCCTCTAAAGCATCAGGGATGGGAACAGCTGCAGATGGGACACTAGATGGGGTAGGCCAGTGCCTTGAGGTGGCACCGAGCATTCTCTCTCTCAGGTGCTTGGCGGGCTGATTCTTGCTCACATGCTCGGGGTCTAACTGATCACCATGTGTGGGGTCAGGAAGGAATTTCCCCCTGGGTCAGACTGGCAGTGACCTTGAGGGCTTTTTGCCTTTTGTCATCATAGAGCGTGAGTCACAAGCTAGGATTACCTGGGTATATCTCATTTAATCATTTCCCTGCAGATACTGGTGCACATGGTCTAACCTGTTCTCAGCCAGTGACACATAACAGTCTAGTCCCCCGAGGGTTGAAATACTTAGTTCTAATTTTGATTGTGGGGGTTAGTGTGTGGGCGCTGGTTGGAGTTGGTGGATTATGATTTACTAGAGGTCAGACTAGATAAGTGGTTCTCAAACTTTTGTACTGGTGACCCCTTTCACATAGCAAGCCTCTGAGTGTGACCCCCTTATACATTAAAAACATTTGTTTAATATATTTAACACCATTATAAATGCTGGAGGCAAAGCGAGGTTTGGGGTGGAGGCTGACAGCTCGCAACCCCCCATGTAATAAGCTCTCAAATCCTGAGGGGTCCTGACCCCCAGTTTGAGAACCCCTGGACTACATGATCTAGTGGTCCCATCTAGCCTTTAGCTCTACGATTCTAGGGGGGTTAAGCACATTAACTTTTGGTAAGATTTGGGTAGCTAATTGCCCTTTTCTTTGCAACTTTGAAAAGTTCCAGCCCTAGTTCTTCAGTGAGTTCATTTTACTCCTTTATGACTGAATGTATTGACATTTTGTATTAATTCCTCTAAAATGGTTCTTTTTCATGTAAAAAAATCCCATAACAAGGAAAAATCTGAACTTCTTCCTTTAAACCTATATTACTATCCCAAGCACTCAGTCTCTTTTCTGAGTAAATGGAACATCACAGACATAAAATGCATTAAGTCATGTCTCTATGCGATCTTGAGTCTACCATCACACACAGTTTGGAAGATACATATTTCTCTGTTGTCCCTTCTTAGTGCATCTCTATGTGGCAGATTAGAGCCCATTAAAATGGTCATAATTCCCCAAGTGAGTTATATATAAATATACCAATTCGATTCCTTGTCTCCTTCTTTTACAGGCAGGCTGTAGAGTTACTTAGATGGTTCTCATTGAGGAGGGCGCCGGAGAGGGTAAGTATGAAAATATTGCTCTCTTCAAATCATCTTGGTGGTAATTTTCCTCTCTTTTCCCATTAGCATCTCTGAAAACTTTTCAACAGCCTAATTAACCTGATCGGGAGTCAGCTCCCCTATGTCTTATCAAGGGAAGGGAGTTAATTTCTCCTTTTATCCTTCCTGTTGTTATTCCTTCTAGAGAAGTATATAAACACCCTAGAACATCAGCTTCTGCCAAGGGTTATATCAACGTCAATGCTACCTTTGAAAATCTGTTAACTCTAATGCAAGGTCATTGTGGTTAAACTCCACCTTGAAAATACATGATTATGGTTTGGGGCAGAATATTTAGTTGGATTATAGTATCAATTTGGCAAGAAATAGTTTCTTACCTCCTGCACAGCCACTGCACATGATCTGTCACTAATTAGTCAAACTCAACAGGCAGCTTCCAGCAGCAGCACTCTCACCATTCTCCCTCTGGCTTCACCGGTTGTAGGTCATCTGTGAGCCCGGATGACTTCTGAGGACACTGTCAGCAGAAAAGGCATTTACAGCCAACTTTAAGCAAAGGTTGAGGACAAAAGTACATTGTAAACTCCTACAAGGGGTCATTCAGTTTAACAATGTTCTCCCTGACGTTTACCTGGAAATCCACTGGCTCCCTTAATCTATAAGAGTTGACCAATAAAATATGTCCCTTGGGAGAGGTGCACCCAACCTCAAAGCAAAGAAGGTACAGGGGCGGCTCCGGGCACCAGCGCAGCAAGCGCGTGCCTGGGGCAGCAAGCCACGGGGGCCGCCTGTCGGTCGCTGTGAGGGTGGCAGTCAGGCAGTCTATGGCAGCACACCTGCGGGAGGTCCGCCGGTCCAGCGGCTTCAGCGGCAATTCGGCGGCCGGCACGCCAAAGGCGCGGAACCGGCAGATCACCCGCAGAAACACCGCGGAATCCGCGTGATCAGCGGACCACCCGCAGGCGTGCCGCCGAAGGCTGCCTGACTGCCGTGCTTGGGGTGGCAAAAAACATAGAGCCGTCCCTGAGAAGGTACATGATGGTCAGTCCATGACACAGGTGCACTATCCACCAGCAGATGGCTCCAAAAAGGAGAGGATAAATTTGTTGTGGAAGAGGAAGTCTTCACAGTTTCTGGATTTCCTCCGGAGGCATTCAGAAGAAGAGAATTACTGGATGCAGGGAATAAGCCAGTGCTGGGGTTGTACATGGTTAACCCACAGCAAAGAAATGGGGATAGGAGAAGGAAAGGGAAAAGAGAATGGAGCCATTCTTTGAAGCAACATGCTGCATAGGACTACAGAACCTATGCCAGAACAACCATGCTGACATAACCCCATAAAGTAGATGCAGCATAAACCAACAGAAGACATTTTTCTGTCAGAGTAGGAGCATCCCTCCCCGAAAGATGTTTGCTAAGTCGACAGAAACACTCTTCTGTTGGCACAGCTGTGTCTACACCAAGGGCTTTGTCAATATAGCTATGTCACTCAGGGGCATGGGGGTTTTCACTCCCTGGTCTGCCGTATGCTGGTAGAAGTTTTAAACACTGACCAAGCCTAGGTGTCCCATTGCACTCCAAGAGACCCTTCTCTATGAGCTTTGAGAATGCTTCATGGGAGAGGCACATTGCATGATGTTTTAAAGGTAACTTGCTGAGAACTATAACTTAGTAGAAAGAAAACATGAATAGGGCCCATGAATACATCACAGCAGCCTTTTTTCACAAAACATTCACACTAGCCCAGTTCTAAGAATGACTGTCAGGGAAAACACTAGCACGAAGCAACCTCATTTAGAATGAGAAGTATTTAAATTCCTCCAAAGAGGTGCTAAATGGATTTAGCAATTTTTCAAGGTCACATCATCACTATTAGGACTGTACTTGTCTAATAAGAAAAGCACAGTCAGATTTTCCACTAATTAAATCTTCCAGTACCTCCAGGATGATCTTGTGCCACTGCAGTATGCAATTACATTTCCCATTGTTTTACATTGCAAACCAAATCCAAACAGAGGCTGTGATTTTTCACTTGTGGGGCGCGGTTTATGGCTAGACAGCGACAGAAATCAGTGCTGTGTCCATGCAAGACACTAATTCTCCACTATCCAGTACTCCATCTGAAGTCATGCACCATGTGTCCCAGCTTCCCCACCCCAAAATGTGACTCCCAACAAGGCACTGACAATTGAATAGTTTGTCAGTTCTAAATAAACCAGTAGAACTCCTTTTGGGGGCCCATGTTTTCAAATTACTGTGGCGCCGATTCAGCAAATCATCCCCTTGACCCATTCTTCATTTTAAGCATGTGCTTAATTCCCATTGACGTCATTGCGACTAAAACACAGGCTTAGAGTTAAGCCCATGCACGATGGCTCTACAGGTTGAGCTAAACAACCAAGTTTTGTGGTGGGGTTGTAATAGACTCACATCACCTGCAGATTGGACACATAGGATACCATGTTATACAGGCTTAAATCCTTTCCTAATTCAGGGCCTGTTTAATCAATAAGGATCAGCATGGCAGTACTTGATCAGTAAGATGCAGAAGAGTTTATTAAAAAAAACCCCAACTTTGTGCATATCAATTTCTGTGTGATACAAGTCACTAATGTTGTAAAGAAATATGCTGAGATGAAATAAAAATGATTTAAAAAAACACAATAAAATCATTTGCCGTAAGTGGATTTTCCTAGGTTAAAAGGATCACCTTGTTCAAAATGGCAAAGCCAGTTCAATTACGTTAGCAATGACTGCCTGGTAAGGATCATAAAATTGAGCAAATTTGAGTAGTTATGTTGGCAATTACCAGCAAAACTGCATTCACGAGTGTCATGACTGAATCACTTTATGAAGTGTCAGTGCTCTGCTTTTGGGAGAATACGGCATGTCAGCTAATCATAATGCACAAACTTGACATAAAGTTGATAATATGTATAAGCCCAATGCTGGCTTTTGCAGAGTATGTTAGTGATTCAAAAGATCTAAAAACTATGCCCGGCCTTTGCAAACATTTGCTGATGTGCACTTGAATATTTGTGGCCGTACCATGCTATCCCATGTGATGTCACTAGAGAATTCCAGACTAACTACTAGCTGTCTAAATATGAAATGAAATGAATAGAGATATCCCATCTCCTAGAACTGGAAGGGACCTTGAAAGGTCATCAAGTCCAGCCCCCTGCCTTCACTAGCAGGACCAAGTACTGATTTTGCCCCAGATCCCCAAGTGGCCCCCTCAAGGATTGAACTCACAACGCTGGGTTTAGCAGGCCAATGCTCAAATCACTGAGCTATCCCTCCTAGACACACTCTGGTGGAGTGAACTTTCAGTCATCAAAACTGGTTCATCTGCGTTGGCGCCTCATAACAGGCTAAGATCCCCCCTCCCCGGAGATAAATAGGAGAAGTCTCCTGTGACTCTGAGCACCACAGTCTCATCCTTGGTTCCCCACCCCTTGGTGGAGGGGGAAGTGATCTGCACCAGCCCTATCCCTAGTACAGATTACGTCCCTGGCCTGCTGGCTCTGCTGTACTAGGATGGGGAAGTGTCAAGGCTCCATCACGCCCCACCTCTGCCCACTTAGGAAGGGGAAGTAGCAGACCCATGAAAGCTGCTTCCCCAGCTATGCTGCTACTCACAATGCGGGTAGCCCAAATAGAGGACTAAATTTGTTCCTTACACCCCTGAGTCCCCTATGTAAGAACACAGCCAGGGACCCAGTCTGGCTCTTCATTCTTAATCAGTAGATCCAAGTGTTCCTGATGCTGTATTTACAACATTGGTTTTGACTAGTAGCCTGCCTCTTAGAGCTAACACTCTGTCTATTGTACATTTCAATTTTGCTGCAAAAATGTGTGCCTCAGATATTACTCACGTCATTAATACATCAATGGCTTTGTTGCCAGGCAGGACTGTGACGCATGGCTACCTGCCTAGCTGAGTGTATTTTACTACCCAAGGAAAAATATTCCTAATTCAACAAAATGGACAAGCCATGCCACTCCTCCTCCTGCTCCATGAACAAGGTTGATATGTCAGTAAGATTCCACACAGGGTGCTTGTAAAACCATTTATCTCATCACAAGAGAAGGGGAGGGTCTTTTCGAGGGTGATTAACATGACTAGAACCAACCAGGAAGAAAGAGCAATACTCTCATAAATAGAAGGGTTGGGAGCTAAGATGTTGAGCTCATCGTCTTTCTACTGACAGCCTCTCTCCTCTGCGGAAATCAAAGCACTTTAAATTAATTAAGTCTTACAGCATGTATGTGTGATACATAAGCATTGTTATATTCCACGCCTAGATGCAGGAACTGAGGGTCAGAGAAGAATGGGTAACTTGATTAAGGTCACTTGCGGAGCTGGGATTAGAACTTCTAGTTCCCTGATCTAATCACCAGACAATGCTCTCCAAAACACAAGGGACGTGATGGTCTCACTACTGGCCAAAGGCTTCCCATGGGAGGGATTTTTCCTTCACTGACATGCGTGGAATTCAGGAGTGGCTTGGCTGTGACTGATGAGTATCAGGCCCATAATATAGATAGCTTTAAACTTAGCCATTTTTACCCTTCTCTCTTCTCTATCTCTTGGGATCCCTCGTTCCCTTCTCTCTTCTTCCTTTACCCATAAATAAGCTGTGGTTCCTCAGTTTCTCTTTTTCATTTCAGGGCCAAAGGCGGCCTTCAAAAAACAGTCTCCTGACCTGGTTATCTGTGGCTGGCAGGTCGTGGGACACAGGGGAGGATTAAAAAGAAAACTCAAGCACTTCAAGTCACCACTTTGATATCGCTCCATATTTCTTCTTTTCGAGGGTTCACCTTGCCCATCTCTGCCATATCATGTACAGGGAATGAGATCATAACGTGCTCTCATTGTGAAAATGACACTCCATCAGCACCGGTGGCTTTTGACACTATTTCAGGCTCATTGTTTATTCTGGGCCTAATCCAAAGTCCATTGAAGTAAGTGGAAAGACTCCTGCTGGTGTCAATGGACTTGGGATCTGGCCCTGTGACTCCAATGGACACTGTCATAAGTCTGGAGAAAGAATTTGGCAGACGAATGCCAGTGGATTGCTTGTTTGCAGTGGCTTGTATGCTTGAGTTCACTGGGGTGGTAGGGAGTTCAATACAGCTCTTGTTAAACCCGCCGTACATTTCTAGGTATTTAGTCCAACATGAGTAATCATTGTTAAACAGCTGTTCTCTTGTGGGGAAAGGCCTGCTTATAAGAGAGGAGAATTTTCTCATTTGTACTGAGTACATTCTGCTTTCAAAGTGCAGTGAAACCCAGCGTTTCATGTAACATCATTTGTTACATGGTTTCTGGCAAGAAGATTCACATTTTAATTTCTATCACTGGCTAATAACCACATTATACTTGGGCAGGCACTGACTAAAAATAAATAAATTAATAAGCAAGCCTAATAGGATCCCAGGCCTACGACTCAAGCTAAGGAATTAAAATAAAAGGGAAGTTAGCACTGTATTAGCAATTATATTTGGTCCTGACTACAATTCTGTGCTGCTATTAGCTGTTTCTTTTGAAACCAACATTTCTATTTACTATTAATGAGAGCAAACAAACCGCTCTTTCATTGTATCTACTTTTTTTAAAATGTCTTCCATCTTATAATGAGTTTCTTCACAGCAACAAATTGTGATTGCTTCTTTCAGCCCAAGGACAAATCAAAGAGTAATGTTGTTTCATCCTCAGGGGAGTTGCTGCCTAAATTATCTGATTGAATTCTGAGTTTGGAGAAATTACAATAACCATGTATGCCATGTATTCAGCTGACCCTTCCCACACACTTCTGATCTTTGTGAGCCTGTTACTTATCCAAAAATCGCATTCTGTTATGATGTCAAAAAGCATTTTCATTAAAACTCTGGAACCTCTATTACAGACATGCAACCTCTGTGTCTACAAGCTGAAATTAAAGTTATTTAAAGTGGATGAGTAATATGACTGGAGGTTTTACAAGTGATCAGGAGCTGGTCGGAGGTGTAAATTAGAATGATTATGATACAGATTAGTGTAAATTCTTATGGTAGGCAATTCCCAACAGACAAAATACAATCTCCTTTCTGTACTTCTGTCTGCAGAATGCCATAAACTGACTGGGCCGAATTTATGCTCTTGTGAAAGGTTGGATGGCTCAGGGGAATGATAATTGGATATAGGGAAATAATACAGAAACTTTCACTCTTAGGACATTGGTACAAGATCGATCCAGGTCATTAATAACTGAAAGATGTTATCATGCAATTAGTGTTCGGTAGCCTCTATGAAATGAATTTGTGGGATTAATTAAGTCTTGCAACATTTATGTAGGATTTGTCCACATCACCCTCTTTGAATGTCTCAGGAGAGAAGCCAAGCACTGAACTAGATATCAGCTAGACTGACTAGCCACCTGGCAGGTTAATAACAAATAAAGAGATAAGAAAATATAAAAGAATACAGCTTTTATTGCTTGAATAGTGCTAGAAAGTTACCCAACACTATGAAACTATCGGGTAAATTAATTGTATCTCCATCACTGTCAAAAAGGACCAGATCTCTGTAATTGTCTAAATGAGTACTATTCAACGTTGAGAACTAAAATCCAAGTTGGGGATATTGTTTGTGTTCTGGGACATCATCCAAAACACACCTCCATTGTCTAGGTATCTTTGTAACCTCATTTAGATAGCTCGCTCTGTGTCTCACTTTCTGCCCAAGACATACCTGGGGACTACTCAGTTAGGTTCTGCAACTACAACATCAATCTAGCCATCTGGCAATGGATACAACTGGAATATAATGATGTTTGCTGAGTACATAGATTTTTTAAAATGAGAATTCTGTTAGTTTCCAGAAAGATTTGATGTGTCTTTTTATAAGAGGTGATGTTCTGGTGTTTACAAAATAAACCTCTGTCAAATTATATCTTTACTTCATCTTCTCAAATATGATACCCAAATAGAGCTAGGCAAACTTTTTTTGGCCAAAAAATGCAGTTACAGTTTGACCAAAACATTTCATGAATCCATGTCAATTTCATTGACTTGTTTGGGTCAAAAAAAAAAAAACCAACAGAAAAAAAAAATTCTGAACAAAACTGAAATCTTTCATTTTGACATATTTTAAATGAAATATTTGGATTTTTTTAATGCAATGTGACTTTTCATTTCTAAATTTCCTTCAATTATATTTTTAAAAGATATTTTCAAAGATCAAAATGTTTCATTTTGGGGTTAAACTAAATGTTTCATTTGACATGAAACAATTTCTCTCTCTCTCCTCAGTTCACTGAAAATTAAAAAAAAAAATCCACCTTTTTAATTCCCAATGAACCAAAAATGTTTTGCTATTCGCACATAACCTGCATAGCTTTTCATGATCTGGAATGTGTGGTTCTTTTCTGCCAGTATAATTTTTTCCCTGTGTGTCAAAGTGTGTGTGTGTGTGTGTTTGTGTGTGCGTGTGTGAGGTAAGCTTAAAAAAGATTATTCCTGCCCCCACAAAACACTCACACACACACTTTAACAACATGTCAGCATATTAAGCATTCTGGAAGCTAATGTAAAAAGAATGCAAAGCTAAACAATACAATACATTTATAATTCACAAACAAATACTTTGTTTAATGAAAGTTAAGGTTGCTCTCATCAATAAAGGAAACCATAAAAAATTGGGAAATGTAAATGATTAAAAGGTTGTAAAGTCAAGCACTCTCAGGTTAGGAAATTCCAGGATCTATGTATGTATGTATTTAAACTGGACCTGTAGTTCAATCAGGGCACAGAACAGATCTGCTCTGGTGATGAATCAGGGCTGTACAGTGAAGGAATCTTTTGTCTATAGGATTCCTGCCTCATTTGTTGTAGAAATTGGAAGGTTTGTGGTGAATGAGGCAGGAAACTGCAGGAAGAGAAAGGATGATCTCCTGATTAGGGCAGCTGAATGCCGCCCTGGAGACTTGAATTCTATCCCTGTGTCTGCCACCAAGTTCCTGTGTGAAACTAGGTAAGTAACTTACACTAAACTTTTCAGAGGTGGTCACTTCTGCATCTAATTAAAGGTTGTATCATCATGCATACACAAAAGGTGGCCAAATTAAGGTTGCATGGCAACATTCAGAGTGATATTTCCTTACTTGAGAGTGCTTGACAATGCAACACTATTATCCCTTTTAATCTTTAATTTTGTATTTCCTAAATTTTATGGTGTAGTTTATTGATGAGAGCAAGTTGAACTAATCTGAAATGAATTTTTTGTTTATGAAATTCCTTTAGTTTTTAATAGAAAGAAAATATTTTATATATGTGCTGTTTAAATAAGCACGCACAGCTTTGGGGTAAAAATAGATACATTTTACTGCAACTTCTAAATCACATTTTTACAAAATTGTGTAATGGAAAACAGCGTAGGGACTCAGCTCTAGAATTTCCCACTGTTTAATAAAGGTAAATATTCAGAAAGACAAATCCCCCTTCCCTCCCTCTCAATTTGTAAGAAACAAATAAACAATCTACATAGAAAGAAGCCGGAATTTTGCATCTGAATTTCTTGTAAACTTGGGAGGAAAGTAGCAAAGTATGTCCCTTTTAAAAGAATCAGTGTAACTTAACCCAGGGCAAACCCAAAGAAGCACAGCAGTCTGCTTTCATTACAGTCCTTCCTGAGACCCTGCTTTATAATAACTTTGTGGTTATCTTGGAGAAATCAATTATCAAAGGCAACCATTTCCATGACAACCAGGACAATAGTGACCCCTCCCCAGGTATGCACTGCGACTGGCTCATTCCCACGTTTTACAGCTGTAAATATATCAATAAAACACCATGTTCAGCTGGTCCCTACAGACATTACGGCTAGGGGGAAACTAACGTTCAGTCTTTCATTTTAATCATGGAAAAATGTGGATTTTTCTGTTTTTTAATTGGGTCTCTTTGAGGGAGGTTTATCACAGAAAAACTAGGATCGCTGCTGACCAGTGAGTTACACTAGCAAAATGGAGCCCTGCCGGGTTGAGGTCTCCTCTAGGTGCTGTCACTACATCATTGTGTGCAGTGTTGTTCTAGCCATGTTGATCCCAGTATATGAGACAAGGTGGGTAGGTAAAATCCTTTACTGGACCAACTTCTGTTGGTGAAAGAGAGACGTTTTTGAGCTACACAGAGCTCTTCTTCGGGTCTGGAAAGGTACTCAGAGTGTCACAGTTAAATACGAGGTGGAACAGATTGTATAGCATAAGTAGTAAACACATATTTCAAGGGACCATTTCAGACATCAGTGATATTTTCATCCTCTGGTGCTTTGGAGTGGGCAGCCCCTTGCAACTGTAATTCAGCAACATCCCATGCAGAGGCTGGAGGAGGGGAGAACGCTTACTCTGTCTATGAGCACAGACGAATAAATGTAGCAGCAGGTCTGCACCTGAGAATGGAGAGGGTTTGGGGAGCTGTGAGGAAGCCAAAACATTTTCAGTGGCGGGAAGAGGGACTCGTTCTTCGGAAACTCTGAAATGCCAGGTACAGTCTCCCACGTTGCAAAGGATTTTAAGGCTATTCACTCTCTTCCTCCCCAGCCACGTCTCTCCCTCACACTCTCTTTCTCTTCCACTAATCACACTCAAGCTCTCTCTCTCCCCCTCTCCCCACACACTCTTTCCCTCCCCTGTTCCTCAGTCCCACCATGACCCCATCTCCCACTCCTTCCCCTTCCTTCTTCACCACACCATGAACCGTTTGGGCTGGCCAAGAGTTAGGTCAGCACCCACCATGTGAGAACAAGTTTTAAGGCAGGTTTGCATCAGTCAAATGGCAAAAAACTGACCTGGACAAACCTGGCAATCTGCCGCTTAAGTATGGAAATGTAGCCTATTTAAACAGGGGAAAGAGAGATAAGAAAAGAAGGTGTCCCCAAAGATAGCTGACAAATGCAGAGCATTGTGGATGAAATCTCATCTGCATTACTCAGCTATTTGGCATGGCACTATCACAAGACACAGAGATGCAGGACTGAAGTCGGAAGAACAATTCAGCTGAACGTGTGTGGATAGGCCCAGCTAGGGAATAAGGGCGAGATTGAGACGCATTATGTACATTTGCAGCTGGGACAGAAGGGTAAAGGCTGATGGTGCAACTTGGCGTCCGTCCTGGAGGGTTACGGCAATATTCTCCAATAGGTTTTAAGTTGAACTGTTTTTCGTTGCCGCTGTTCTCTCCTGAAGCTTTATGACTGGAAATTTTCCGTTATCGCCCCTTGAAGGAATAAGTTAGTGATGAGACTGTGCTCTGAGAGCTGCTTTGGTGAACGTGTGTCAACTCACTGAGGTATTGTGTGCAGGGTAGAAACGCAAGGCTCATTTTTCGTGATGGCTTCCTCCTTTGGACCATTCTCGTCTATTGACAAAAAGTCTATCCGGTGCTTTAATTGTGATTCTTTTATCACCGAGGGGCTGTTCGTTAAATTGGATTAGCTTTGTTTAATCGGAAGCACTTTTTGAGGCTTCATTTGCAACCGAACTTTACAGAGGTAACAAAATAAGTGAATCCATCACACTCATGCCACTTTGCATTTCTATTGGGTTTCTAATCTCAGATCTCAGAGTGTTTTACAAGAATCATTGGGCGTGATCCACAACTAGTGTAGACGGAAGTCAGGAAAGCTATACTGATTTACACCAGCTGAGGATCTGGTCCAGTGAATGGTAGCCTGACAATACCCCTATTTCAAAGACAGAAAGGTGGGGCAGCTAGGAAGAACTGGGAGCTTAACATCTTTTTGTGCCTTTGATCAACCTCCACTGAGCTATCTTAGTGCTGGTTTGCACTAGAAAGTTCAGTTGATCTAGCTACATAGCTACATAATTTTTCTAGCTATGAAAAATTCACATCCCGGAGAGACGTAGCTAAGACAACAAACCCTCAGTGTAGATGGGGCTAGGTCAACAGAAGAATTCTGCCGCCCCTTGGAGAGATGGATTTACCACAAGGATGGAAGGACTCCTTCCATCGCCGTGGTAAGTGTTTACACTGCAGCAGTGCTGCAGTTGCGTTTCTAGTGTAGACATAACCTCACAGTTTTATCATACTCTAAGGGCTCATCCAGGAAATGAGGAGACAGGATGTTGTGAAGTTTTAAAACAGTGTCACCTCCAGGGCAGAGAGGTAGGTTTCCCCTGGTCCCCAGCAGTCTTGGTAAGGTCAAAGCACGGGGCTACCTAAAAGCCCACAAATGGGGCAAATGCACCCCTTAATGATTAGTAGGTCTGGAGAAGACACTGTTGGAATGGGTGTGATGCAGAAGGGCCTGAGGCCAGGCCTGCACTGGCAGCATAGGCCATAAATCGATCGCAAACTAAGGGACAAAGCCCACAGAAACCATAGCAGACACCTGTCTCCAGCTTTGCAACACACCAAGCTGGTAACACAAATTGTGCTTGTGCTTTGCTTCCACTGGATGTATCTAAATATGACTCCCTGGCTTGCACTGCAAGGGCCCGGGGTCGGGGAGAGGGGAGTTAGGGTCTGGTCCAGTGCTAAACCCAAGCAACCCGGGAAAAGGAGGGGATGCAACGCTTCTAACCAGGCTGCAGTGGCTGAGGCTAGCCCTTGCAGCCTTCCTGCCCTGCTGCAGGGGGAGGACAAGAAAACCCACAAAACAGGGGATTCTCCAGCTTTGCCCAACCACTAACTGGCCCATCCCAGACCATTGAGGGCTGGCACACCAAAAGCTGTGGCAGAGCTGGGCGACATACCTTGCAGGGAATGTGTATGCGCCCACTCCCCTGCTCTGAGTCCTGCCCCTTTGCACAGCTTAATTGCACCACCGCCTTTGCCATGGGACCTGCAGTAGCCATGGAAGCAGGGGCAGTGTTTGCAGAAAACTGTTGCATTAACTTATGTGACAATTAGCTGTGTCTTCTGCAAATGTGCTGCTTTCCAGCTCCTCCCCTTATCCACGCGCAGGCCAACCCATGCACACTTGCTGTAGAGGGGATGGTGGAGGTGCTGTATTGAGAAGAGGGAGCATGCAACATAGCTGCCCTTCCCCTATCCTAGCCTCTGTTCCCACTCCATTTTTGCACCCCTTTTGCGGTGTTGTGCCCCTCATTTAATGCAAGAAGCAGGTCACATTTGTCAACCGCTGCAGGGCATGTTTTCATAGAGGCACAGTCATAGAGTTTAAGTCCAGACAAAACCACCAGATCATTGTATTCTTTAGGGACTTCTTTATGAGCTGACCCCTGTAGCGCTTACAAAGCCTTAACTGGGCCCTCGTCTAAGTGACATGAATATCTGAAAATGTGGGTGGAAAGTCAAAAAAAAGTAAATGCTGATCACATATTTTATCAATTTATTTAATAAAAAGAGATGAGAGTGTATGCAGGGACTTTACTGGTGATAATGAAAGAAAAATAGAGGGAGAACATGAAGGCATGCCGTGACAATGGGATATATTTTGAAAGATCTTTTCCAGGGAATGCAACTAATGTTGAAATTGCTTGCACCATCTATAGGTGAAACTGTAAAACTGCAATTGACTCTTGCTAATTGTCAGAGGTTGATGATAGGGGAAAATAATTAGTAGTTGCTTTTTCAGTGATTATTGGAAAGATTTAAACTCCCATGTTTGTAAATAGGTGATCTGAAGTTTGGCTTTTTATTTCCGAGAAGTTTGGGGTAAATAGGTAAGATTTGAAATTGGTTGCTCTGACATTCCAAGCACTGAAAGAGGACAAAATTCACAGAAATGTGATTAAATACTCGAAACTGATCTATGTTAACATAAAGGTCAATGCTGCTAAGGGCTATTGAGAAATAATCTGGAATCTTTTAATGTGTGGCTTTATGGCCTTCCTTCATATCTGGCTACTTATGTATTTGGCCACTCCTAGAATTCCAATTCAAACTGGACAATCCCTACGTAAAAGGATAAATGGACACAAGTCAGATGTCAGGAATGGCAATATACAAAAACCTGTAGGAGAACACTTCAACCTCCCTGGCCATACAATAGCAGATTTAAAGGTAGCCATCCTGCAACAAAACAAAAAAACTTCAGGACCAGACTCCAAAGAGAAACTGCTGAGCTTCAGTTCATTTGCAAATTTGACACATCAGCTCAGGATTAAACAAAGACTGTGAATGGCTAGCCAACTACAAAAGCAGTTTCCCCTCCCTTGGTGTTCACACCTCAACTGCTAGAAGAGGGCCTCATCCCCCCTGATTGAACTAACCTCATTATCTCTAGACTGATTCTTGCCTGCATATTTATACCTGCCTCTGGAAATTTCCACTACATGCATCCGACAAAGTGGGTATTCACCCACGAAAGCTTATGCTCCAATATGGCTGTTAGTCTATAAGGTGCCACAGGATTCTTTGTTGCTTTTTACAATTCTAGAATTGATTCAGAGGGACAATCACAGTGTTGCCAACTCTTGTCACTTTACTGCAAGTCTCACAATACTTGAAGTGTTTCTTGAAGCCCCAGCTCCAGGAGTCCTGTGATGAGTAGGTTCAGTTTTTAAAATAAAGTTTCTCTCCCTCACGGCTGCAGAGAAAACATGACTTGAGTGAACCATAAAAGCTCAGAAACTAAAAAGGCAAGAAAAAAAGAAACCCATATTGATCATTTTTTTAAAAAAATCACGATTTTTAAAGCTGATGTCATGATTTCCAACACTAGGGGTTAACAAGATTTTATTTAGCTCATTTGCAATAATAGCGGGAGAGAGATTTTATTGACTTATGAAACACACAGGTACAGTACTGGCAATAGGCAAGAGTCACTCCTGTACAGAGAGCCAAAACAAGGCCTTTGTATTAATGAAATCCCATGTAAACCCTGAAAATGGCTTTTAAAAGAACTTAAGTGATTCATAGACTTGTAGTGGCCCTTTGCACCCAGGTGAATGTCACCCAGAAAGAATAAAAACAAATTGCAGATAACTCTTGACTAATATGATTGATGTTAAACAAATGCCAAGAGACCACAGCATTGACAGGATCTTCTAATTAAAGCTGGTGAATAGGGCAAATATCTGTTTGCAACCAGCCAAATTAGAAACCATGTTTCAATTTCGCCTGCTTGTAATCCCTGTGAGTGTTCAAGAATATTCGCTCAGCCAAAGCTTTTGTATTGGTTGAAATCTCTTTGATCAACAAGTGCGATTACTTGAATCAGTCACAAAACTTTGGCTGGAAGTGAAAATGGAGTAGTATCCATTTCTGAAATTTGTTAGAGGGGCAGGTAAGAGGAGAGAATGGAGGAGGCTAGGGAGAAACAATAAACAAGAAAGAAGGCAGTTTGTGGAGGAGAAGAGATGAGAAGATGCTGGAGGTACGGGGGGAGGGTCAGGAGATGGAGGAGATGGCGAGAGGGAGGAAGGGGAGCAGAGTTAGGCACCAAAGAAGATTTTTATTATGATTAGAGTTGGTTTAAGAATGCCAATTATTTTTTGTGGAACATTTCAGGGGGGAAATTATTTTCTTTAAAATTTCCCATGAAATGACTTCAGTTTTTTAATTTGAAAACTGAAATCCAAACCTGAAAAATATTCCATTTTGGGGATAAAAAAGTATCAAATTCATTTTTGAAAACTGCAAATTATGGCTAACCCTCCCCCTCACCCCCCAGCCATCTTTTTATCTCTATTTTGACCAAATGAATATTTTCTGCAAAAAAAAAAATGTTTTGGTCGAAAAGCCATTTTTATTGGGAAAAAAAATGTTTTGACCAATGAATGTTGACTGGTTCTAATTACAAAAAAGTTCCCCCAGTTCTACTGCTAAGACTGGTTCGCATCTACATGTACAATGGGGTGCTGATCTCTGATTGGGTCCTCTAGGTGTTACCATAAAGCAAACAATAATAATAATAAAATACTTCCTCAGATGGTATTTAATGTGACACTACCCAGCAACAAAGCAAAATTAACACTCAATAAATATTAACTCATGTCTCCCCTGGCCTTACACTAATTAGATGAGGCAGTAAACAGGAGTTTAACATATTGGAAAATAAAATATTCACTCCACTGTGCGTAGGAGGGTAGCTACAATGAATTAAGCAAACTAACTCAAAGACAATGGCCTGCAACTGGAAGCCGAGAAGAGGCAGATGAAAGATTCCCTGCCAAGAAGAGCTGTTGAGAGTTTGAGGAGTAAAATGGGTTTGTCACACAGGATGAGTACAATAGGAACAACATTAAGGCGGAAGGCATTTCATGCTGATTCCCGCAGCGAGGCCAGGGGAAGCTAAATATCATTTGAAATCCCTATCATCCAGTTCATCTGTACTAAAGAGCTAAATCTCAGAGTTATCTTTTTTCTGCTTTCTGTCAGAGATACTCACTTCTGTTCTCTGGTGACAGAACGTTGGATCCTGCCTCAGGAACCTCCCAGAGCATAGACTGGCTCTCACAATACGGACTCAGCCCAAAGGCCATTGAAAGTAACAGGAGTGGGTCTATGGCCTTCAGTGGGCACTGGATCAAGCCCTAACTGGCAAAATGCTCAACTTTTGGAGAAAGGAAAATAAATCGTTCCATGCAAGGCAATAAGCTGCATGCAGGGGCGGCTCCAGGCACCAGCGCAGCAAGCGCGTGCCTGGGGCGGCAAGCTGCGGGGGGCGGCCTATCGGTCACCGTGAGGGCGGCAATCAGGCTGCCTTAGATGGCATGCCTGCAGGAGGTCTGCCTGTCCCACGGTTTCGGCGGCAATTTGGCAGCGGGTACGCCACAGGCGCGGGACTGGCGGACCTCCCACAGGCATGCCACCGAATCCGCGTTACCAGCGGACCTCCCACAGGCGTGCCTCCAAATCCGCGTTACCAGCAGACCTCCCACAGGCATGCCGCCAAATCCACGTTACCAGCAGACCTCCCACAGGCGTGCCTCCAAATCCGCATTACCAGCGGACCTCCCACAGGCGTGCCTCCGAATCCGCGTTACCAGCGGACCTCCCACAGGCGTGCCGCCGAAAGCCGCCTGACTGCTATGCTTGGGGCGGCAAAATACATAGAGCCGCCCCTGGCTGCAAGTTGGCAAGATAGTGATCAAAACTACTTTCAGGAAAGACTCGATGTGTCCAATGGGACAGCTGGGGTCTAGGACAGTGTTTCTCAGTTGATGGGTCACAAACCCATGGGGAAGGACTCATGAAAGGCAATAAGAAGTATTGAAAATTGCATTACAATCTAAATCAAAGAAAATCTCCTTGCCTCCCCCAACCCACCCTTACCCTTCATGATCAAGTATTCGCTGTCAGCTTCTTGAGACACACACACAAATTGATTGTATAGGCTTATCATTGATATATTTTTATTCTTATTTTTATTGTAAGCATAAGGGGGTGGTGAAAACTTTTAACTTCAATAAGGGGTTGCCAATCAGGAAAAGCTGAGAAACACGGGCCTAGGAGATTGCTTACAAGGGGCCTAATTCAGTAAGTGAACGTAAGCACATGTTTAACTTAAATCGTGTGATCATATTAATCCATATTTAGCAAAGCATTGAATCATGTGCTTAACATTGACTCAGTGGGACTCAAGCACATGCTTAAAGTTAAGCACCTGTTTAAGAACTCTGCTGAATTGGGGCCCAGCTTCGGTGTCAAGAAATTGCGGTTCTATTCCCAGACCATTGGCAGGTTATTTAACCTCTGTGCCTCTCCTTTACCCTACGCGGGAGCCCTGTAGCATAGTCCGGGCATACAGAACAATACTGAATATTGCATCAGACTCATAATCATTATTTAATCACAGGTCCTATATAAATGCACTGAATTTCCCTCAATAGAATAGGACAGCTCTTTCTGAATTATAAGTATGAAAAGTACAGAACAGAAAAGAAATATAAAGCATGATAGTCATGTGATGGTAACTACAGAACTGCATGCATGAACTTAACACAAGCTATTCAAACCGATTAATCAGACATCAGTTTAACACTATTAATCAAAATTGTTCACTAGGGGATATATTCTGACACTTACCATGAGGAGCACCCTTGAAACCAGTGGGGCTATTTAAGAAGTAACAGTAAAGCAATGTAAAAGCGAGTAAGCATATCAGAATCTGGCCCTAACTGTTAATTTTTCCTAATGTTAAACTTCTATGAGAATTTTGTTCCCTCTACTGTATCTACGGTTCACTTTAATATAAGACCTTCTTTATGCCTACTGCACTTCTAGGATCATCAAAGTTAACAACCCAATCAAAGTTATTAACTGTAAAGTTAACAACCTTTATCATTTATTTAGTTATGTAAATTAATTGGAACCAGGATGTGTCCTTCCAGACAATTACTATTACAGTCAGCCTTAAACACAGCCATTCAACATGTACATATACAAAAGCTTTCCTAATAGCAGTTTGCCAACTCCAAATTCACTATATGCAGATTGAATTATTTCCATGGTTGTAACAGGCCTGATCGAAAACTCAATGAAGTCAATGGAAAGGCTCCCACTAATCTCAAAGGGTTTTGGATTAGGCTCATAGTACTTCCTTTAACAGGCTTTGTATCTGATAATAATTGTTAAAGTGGGGAAAGGGTAGGGTAGACTAGAGGAAGGGCAGTTATATGCATTCGTCTATGACCCCACCACAGGAAA
The DNA here is from genome assembly GCF_013100865.1 of Trachemys scripta elegans. Classification (NCBI taxonomy): domain Eukaryota; kingdom Metazoa; phylum Chordata; order Testudines; family Emydidae; genus Trachemys; species Trachemys scripta. Next base: position 4,133,200 of record NC_048302.1, read on the forward strand.
GCACTTAAGCTTTCGTTTTATTTAATTTGATTTAAAAGAAAATAAAACATTTCAAAAAAATTAAAATTTCTGCAAAATTTTTGTTTGATCTTAGGAGGGTGAGGGTTACATCTGGACTTAACATGCCAGACACAGTCGTCAGATGTTATAGGTTAAGTTCGCTGATGGGGAAACTCTTAGCTGACAGCTCATCTTCCATTCCAGTTCTTAAAAGGTTTATCTATAATTTACAACGCAAGCATTAGCCCTAGATATTGCAAACAGGCAGATCCCAAGTCGCGAAAGATACGTTAAATACATACTATGCCATACTATACAAATTTGTATGTGCCACTGTTCTACATATTATGAAATAATCTCAAATTGTAACCACTGGCATAACAGATCAAATGATTTGACAAATTCAATCTGCCCACCAGGTCTGGGCACAAGCAATGTCAGATAAAAGGCACACTCAGTGAATAATGCTGAGTACGGTCAATTCCCTGAATAATGCAAAGTACAGTAGTGCAACCATTGGGTCAATCAAAGAGCCAATAACCCCCCACATAGCAATTCCATTCTGTGATTAACAAGCCCCTACCTTACCAGTGCTCTTGGCAGCTTGCAAAAGGCACTGGCTTGCAGCCACATTTGACAGCATCCCCTGAAAACAAGGCAAACATGATTTCCCAGCATCAGCAGCAGCAGCATATGATGCTGACAACCTAGGGGAAGCCTCATCTGATAAGCAGATTCATGAAGCTCAGTCCATGGCTGGTGCACTATCTTAGATTCTGAGTCTGACTAAAGTTTCAACTCTTTCATAGGGTCACATTAATGTCTGTTCTAAAGGTTGCCAGCTGGAGGGAACGTATCATAAGGAACCAACCTGGGATTGCAGTTGAGACTACGAAGGCTGATATTTGCCCCTGCTGAGCACCCGGATTGTGCATACTGATTCACAGAAGAGGCAAATGTCATTATCCACAAAGGGCCTCATTCCTAGAGCAGATGCATCTGCTGTTCATCACTTTTAATCATTGCAATTGTCAGAGAAGGGTACCGAGAAAGGGAAGCATGTCACAGGCGTCTCACAAACTACAGTTTACCAAACATATTGGAGGAAACCAAAGGGATGCATGAACCACGCGCTCCCTTATGGTGTGGCACTGAGGTTGCTGTGCCTCAGTTTCCCCAGTGGAATCTTCAGTACACCTCATTTATGGACTTGGCGTAGCCCTCCGGCCAACGATATGTGTATCTTTAAACCATCTACAACACTCATGCCCACTACACAATCTATCATACACAGACATGCACCCCCTACAAAACCTCAGATGTATTAATACTATACATCACGCTCTACAAAAGAAGACATCCCATATCAATGATCACTACAAGATAAATTGATTTCATAATTTATAGCATGCCCATTGTGACAGTATCTTAACTTAGAAACCAAAATGAAAACAATCAGTCTCTATTGCCACAAACCCAAATTGTTCCTTTCCATTATCACCTCTCACTCACTGTCACTTCAAACACATTACTCAAATCAACAAAAAGCAAGACTGGGCGGATCGATCGTGCATTGCACCTTGGAGAGCTCCAGACTTGGTCTCAAGCAGACCAGCAGCAGGAATGAATTCCAGAAGTCTGGGTCTTGCCACCCACATGGTGGAGTGCAGCTCGGAGGTCAAACAGCCCAAGCACTGTAGCTGATTGCAAGTGCTACCATGCAACAGAGGGCTCTAAGATAACCAAATCCTCCCAAGGCAGTGGGACTCCGAAATAAAAACCAGCACCTGGGGTTGGGTTCAGAAGCAAATCAGGAGCTAGTGCAGAGCACAGGTGAAAGGTGTTTATGTTGTCCTTAAAGGAGAACCGCCTCATTTCGCACTAGCTGGAGGCCCAGTGAGCCTTAAGGACTAGGGTACAGGACTGGGATTCAGGAAACGGGTTCAGTTCCTAGCTCTGCCACTAACTTGACGAGTGACCTTGGACAAGTCACTTCACCTCCCTGTGCCTCAGTTTCCTTATCTGTAAAACAGGATAACTATACTGTCCGCCTTTGTAAATCACTTTGAGATCCACTGATAAGTGCTATGTAACAGCTAGGTATTATTTTTAATTGACACCTCTGAGTGGTCCTCAAGGGTAATCTTAAGTAGAGACATTGCAATTGTCCAGCCTGGAAGTGATGACGGCATGAATAAGTGTCACACAGTTTGTTCTGAGAAGGAAGATCTAGGCCACCTGAACATGGCAAAAAGTCACAAATCTGGTCTGGGCCACCCAATGCAATGATGGATCCAGCAAGACCCTGAGAGTGAAAAGCATTGAGCAAAACAATGGGCACAATCCCTTCAACAGAAGGGCAGACACTGCTTTCCTCGCTGAGGATGCTCGTCCAGATGAGACAGAAATAGGGACAAGTGCCAGAGAGTTATTATCTCTGGCCCTTTCTCATGTAAGGCTCTGCAAATGCAAGGACACTGGAAAATCTGAGCTCAATGAGAAGAAGATGCAGAGCTAGGTATCGTCATCCTACCAACAGCCTAGAAAACCAGATATCTCACAGCCTTCCCTAGCAGCTTCACAAGCATGCTGAAAATAAGGGTGTAAAGATGGAGCTTCTGCAGAGATGAATAATTGCCTAGTTCTACGTCTTGTGATGGAACTAAGGTATTAGCACGCATGTACGCACATGCACGCTGGGGAGAATGTGGATTTTCTGAGCGTTCATGAGGAATTAGTTAGCTTTCGAAGCAGGATGTGAGTCACTTCCGGTGTTTCTTTGCAAGTGACTGAGACCTTAAAACTGTTACACTGAAACACAGATCAGCCAGTGCCCAAATGCAACACACCCATCACCAGCCCGTTGGGCCTCCCTGGAGGAATTAACAGACCCATTATAAAGTGAGCCCATCTGCTATATGCCTGCATGATATTGCAGGCAGATCAGCAGTAGAGAGTGCCCACCTACATGAACCGTGCCACAAGCCATTCCCATTGTTACTATAGAGAACACGAGGCCCTTAGTGAGTGGAAAGGACACTATTGTCTGCACGGACACAGTGGTTAAAATAGATCAAAGTAGGAGTGGGAGCTCGCTAGTTTGGGTGGCTGTCATCAAAGGTCTTGATGCCATGTGTTGCAGAAGCCTCACACCATCTTGTGATGTGAGACACAGCAAGAAAGCTGGGATGAGAGAATAAATGTATATGAAAGGTGGGAGTGTGTTCCCAAGCAGGGCCATAGCCAGCCAGACAAAACCATGTGTGTGTGCACTGTGTAGACACGATGATGGTGATGATGATGATGTCATGCATGACGATGGCTTAATTAGCAATCAACCAGGCACTGGGCGCAAGCAGAAGAAATCCTGAAAAAAGGCCTTAGCAAGGAGTAGGGAGACAGATAAAGGTCCCTCACATGGATCATGCCAGCAAGCTTATCCACGCCTCCTAGTCCCATTCATCTGAGCAGAATACCCTATGGGTTCAATTGCTAGCAGAACAGGTACCAGGCAACTTCCTGCAAGCACAGTCCAGGTATGGGATAAACTCTGTATTCTACAGGTTATTCTCCTTGGATCAGAGAACTCAGCTGAAGTACGCCTCACATCGCTCGGAGACATCCATGGCAAAACGGCTGCTGCTGAGTTGGGTTGACCTTCCTGGTGGCCAAAGACATACACAGAAGAAATATCATGTGACCTGCTTCCTGTGATCTATGTGCACAATGAGTCTTGAGTGCAGAAAGCTGTGGGTATTCAGATGCAGCAAATGAGCTCACAGAAGCCTCCTAGGCACACTCAGCAAACATGACAACTTTCTGAGACTGGTTCACATGGGACATCCATTGCTGCCAACTATCCCAGCTCACCTGATGAGGTGCCCCCACATGATTTCTAGTCCTATCCAAGAGAACACCCTCTGATTGGCTGCCTTTCCCACCTCCCTGGGAAGAGCAGCCAATCGGGGCTGCCACAGGAGGCAGGCGGAGCTCTTCCCTCCACCCCTCAGAAGCCAGAGGAGTTTTTTGGGATAGGGGAGAGGGAGCAGCCGACACCATTCTGACTGGAGGAACAGGGGAGGAGGGAGCAGAAAGAGTACAACAGCTCTGGGCAGCTCTGCTCCCTCATTGAGAACAATTGATCAGTGAGCTCCCCTCACACCCTGCTCCCCTCTCTGGCCTTGCAACACCAGGCCTGGGAAGGGGGAGTACAGGACTCTGCTGCAGCTTCCCCGCAAACCTGGGAAAGAGGGGAGAAAACCCCTGGAACTACAAGTGGAGCAGAGGTGGGGCTGGGGCGGAAGAACTGATGTGGGACAGGGAGGTACATAATTAAGTGGGGGGGGGGGGGGGATGGTCAGCTGTGGAACAGAGAAGAGCGGGGCACAGAATTAATTTATTGGAATGTTTGGGGTCGGGGAGAAGCTGGAAGCTCTGCCCCATCTGGCAACATTTGATACCAGTCGGTGTCATTTGATCTCAGTCGGGTCCCTCCAGCCAGAGCTCCTGCAGCAGGACAGAACCCCCTTACTCTGTACTTTCCACTGTGTAGTAGTGTCACCCACGCACACACACGGGGGATGGGCAGGGGAAGTTCAGTTAAAAACATTAACCAGACCAAAGACACAATATAATCATTTAATAAAACGTCTCCTGATTCTTGGGTCATTCCTGTGACTTTTATGGGTCGGAAGGATAATATTTGAACATCTGGGCTCAGCAAATACAAGAGATAAACTCAAACCTGGGCTGACTTAGGGGAGTTTTTTCGCTCAAGTTGCATACCTCGGACAATCCATACAGTTCTAACCCCATGGGATGACGTAGGGATTCTCAAATGAAACAACAGAGTCCCAGAAGCATAGGACTGGATGGGACCACAAGAGGTCATCTAGTCCAGTCCCCTGCACTCATGGCAGGACTAAGTAATAACTAGACCACTCCTCTGACAGATGTTTGTCTAACCCATTTTTAAAAACCTCCAATGATGGAGATTCCACAACCTCCCTGGGCAATTTATTCCAGTGCTTAACCACCCTGACAGTTAGGAAGTTTTTGCTAATGTCCAACCTAAACCGCCCTTGCTGCAATTTAAGCCCATTGCTTCTTGGCCTATCCTCAGAGGTTAAGAAGAACAATTTTTCACCCTCCTTCTTGTAACGACTTTTACATACTTGAAAACTGTTATCATGGCCCCTCTGAGTCTTCTCTTCTCCAGACTAAACAAACCCAATTTTTTCAATCTTCCCTCATAGGTTATGTTTTCTAGACCTTTAATCATTTTTGTGGCTCTTTTCTGGACTTTCTCCAATTTGTCCACAAATTGTTTCCTGAAATGTAGCACTCAGAACAATGGCTATTAGCCAGGGTGGACAGGGATGGTGTCCCTAGCCTCTGTTTGCCAGAAGCTGGGAATGGGCGACAGGGGATGGATCACTTGATGATTCCCTGTTCTGTTCATTCCCTCTGGGGCACCTGGCATTGGCCACTGTCAGAAGACAGGATACTGGGCTAGATGGACCTTTGGTCTGACCCAGTAAGGTTGTTCTTATGAACTGGACACAATAGTCCTCTAGATGCCTTGTCAGCATGGAGTACAGTGGACAAATTACTGTTTGTGTCTTGCATACAACACTCCTGCTAATGCATCCCAGAATGATGTTTGCTATTTTTTGCAACAGTGTTACACTATTCACTCATAGCTTGTGATCCACTATGACGCCCAGATCCCTTTCCGCAGTACTCCTTCCTAGGCAGTCATTGCCCATTTTGTATGTGTGTAAATGATTGTTCCTTCCTAAGTGGAGTACTTTGCATTTGTCCTATTTACTTTACCTAATTCCATCCTATTTACTTCACCACACACACAAGTCTAACCAGTGAGATGTTAGAGATTCATCTATTTCCTCCAGGTGTATTTGGCAGAGAAGATGTACAACAGCCCAGAGAGGCCGTTAGCTCCCTTGCTAAATAGAATATCCGCTAGAAGAAATGGATAAAACATCACAGACTCCAAAGCCCTATGGGAATCTTTACTTTGACCTCACGGGGCTTTGGACCAGGGAGCATTAAAGAATTTTTGGCAGAATTATTTCTAATGATTTATTCTCATGATCACCCATACCAAGTTCTAGGCATGCTTGACCCTCAGTTAAAACATGCAATTAAATAACCAGACTGCATAAATGACCCCTAATACACAGTACCTTGGCAGCAGTAACTCAAATATGTAACCCCCCCAGACCTAATCCCCACACTACCCAGACCTGCAAATCATCCACATGCCCAAAAGCAACACTTCAGAAACCTGAACACTTGACTCAGTTATTGTCTGTAGAGAAGGGTCATTACAACTTACCCCCTTAACAAACACAGCATTGTAGAACTGCTATGATATTTCATTCATTATGTAGCATCACAAGCCATTCAACTTACGCAGGGCTAGATCTTCAACCAGCAGTCCCTATTTAGGCACCTGAATGAAATGGGCAGATTTTCAAGCATCCAGCAGCGATTTGTAATCTCCAGCTCAAACTGTGGTCATTCAGCAGTTTTGAAAAATCTTTCCTAAAGATCCCTGCAATATTTTCGCCTCTCTGTCTTGGAATACAAATCTGCAGATTTTTAAGAGAATGATGCAAAAAAATTAGATCACATTGGAAATAAATCCCTCTTTTCCATTGTTTCCCTTTCATGGCCATTATCAGTGCCATCATCGCTGTTTCCTCGTCCTCGGTGCGATTTTTATAGCACGATTTAAATAAGAAGCAAAGGAATGTGGCTCCATAAAAATGAGACAGAATTGATATTCTGCCACATTTGCATTTCTTGGGCAGGAGAGCACCCACTAGTGTATGGGAGGAGCCTAAAATGTAATATCCTTTGTTCAAAGGAAAAAAGTTACATAAACATTTTTGAACTCTATGAGACGTTGACCTGTGTACATTAGATCTGTCCTGGATTCTAATTTTAACCCTAAGAGACACCCCGACCATCTATTTCACAAGGCCATAACTCAAACAAAGGATTCTCAAGGAAAGCAAGAAAAATGATACCTCTGTGTTTGCAATTCCTGAATTGGGAGGTAGTTTTTAATGATTTTCTGCACCAAGCATTTTAACTTCTGCAGCAAAAAATTAAATTCGCTGTTCTTGCCCGAAAAGAAACCAGGGTGCATTTCTAGATCCCAGCTGGGCCAGCATCAGAAGATAAGGAAGCAACAGCATATCTAGCAAGAGAATCAACTTACAGAGGCCTGGCCAATTTTATTATACTTATATCATACCCAGGTGGCACCAAGGGGTCCCATTTGTGCTAAGTGTTGTACAAACGAAAACTAGAAGATAAACAACCAATTAGGAAGAATGATCTGAAGTACAGGATGAGTTCAATAATACTATCTTCCACCATACACTCACCCCAGCTGCCGCAAGCATAAGTACCACTTATGCCTGTAATATTTGCACCAATATCTTTGCACCTTTGAAATGAACTGCAGGTTCAAATCAGAATACTTGCTCTTGAAAATCATAAGTCTGGTATACACTTACAAATTAGACCGACCTAGCTATAAGCCCAAGTCTGGGGAAAATTTCACACCCTGCGCACCGTAGTTAGGTTAACTTAGCTGCCAGTGTAGATGTGGCTAGATCAACTGAAGAATTCTTCTACCAACTTGGCTACCACCTCTCAAAGAGGTGGATTAACTACATCAATGGAAAAACCCTGCCACCATAGCTACTGTAGTGGCTTTAGTGTAGATGTAACCATAGTTTCACAGTTTAATCAGGCACAAAATTACCGGTGCCGATTTTTCTGGTACAAACTTTACACACAGAATGAAAGTCATAGGATTAGTACTTTTCTCTCATGTCACATGGGACATCGTTAAATGTAATATCACATGCATTTATTTTCTTTTTTGTAGTCAGCAGATTTTTTTATTTAGCTTTATGACCAACCATTGTGGTTTAAATACCAGTAACTTATAATACCCTTTTTTTAAAAAGGGTATGGGGAAGATACGTGAAAATCTTTTTCTGCCTTTTTTTTAATTCAGAATTTTAACAAAATTTTGAAAACTTCCAACCGGCTCTGCTTACAATAGTTTTAATGGCTTCAATGTGAAAACGAAAGAAAGGAAAAAGAACATGAAGGGGTGAAATCATGGCCTTGTTGCAGTCAATGGAAAAACTCCCATTTATTTCACTAGAGCCAGGATTTCACCCAAGGAGTGAAATGAAAAATTATATTTATAAAATGAGACACAAGATGAAGACCAATGGTGATAAAAATTACTCCTTCAACTTGAAACTAGAAAAATGGATAGAAATTCCACACTTGAAAAAGAGTATAGCAGTCGGAATATATTACCAACCATCTGACCAGGATGGTGAATGCTCAGATCTGTCCCCATATTGACTGGGAACATGTCATCTCAGGACGGGATGCAAACAAAAAATTTCTAGACATCATTAGTGACTCCTCCTTAGAGCTGCTGGTCTTGGAACTCACAAGGGAAGAGGCAATTCTTGATTTAGTCCTAAGCGAATCACAGAATCTGGTCCAAGAAGTGAATATAGCTGAACAACTTGGTAATAGCAACCACATAAAGTAATTAAATTTAATATCCTTATAGGAGGGAAGATACCAAAAAAGCCGATCATAGTAGCATTTAACTTCAAACAGGGGAACTACAGAAAAATTAGGAGGCTAGATAAACGGAAATTCAAAGGACCAGTCACAGCTGCATGGGAACTTTTAAAAAACACTATAATAGAGGCTCAAACTATATGTATACCCCAAATAGCAAAAAACAAACAAGCAAAAAACAGTGAAAGGACCAAAAAAAAAAAATGCCACCATTATATAGAGTAAGCGAGGTGATTAGAGACAAAAAGACATCCAGGATTTTACTTCCAATTTTTAAAGTGAGGAAAATAGAAAGGAACATAAACTCAGGCAAGCCAAGTGTAAAGGTATCATTAGTGAGGCCAAAAAAGAGCAACTAGCAAAATATTTTTTTTAAATGCTGTTAGTTTATGGGCTTGTCTTCACTACCAGGAAGATTGACGCTGCTGCAATCAATGCAGCGGGTGTCAATTTAGTGGGTCCAGTGAAGATCCCCTAAATCGATCGCGGAGTGCTCTCTGGACAACTCCAGCCCTCCAGCTCCCTGAGAAGAGTAAGGTAAGTTGACTGGAGAGTGTGTCCCACCAAAGCAGCGCAGTAAAGACATGGGGTAAGTTGACCCAAGCTATGTCGACTCCAGCTATATTATTCACATAGCTGGAGTTGTGTAACTTATGTCGATTTACCCTAGTAGTGAAGACAAGCCCTATGTAAGCACATCAGAAGAAGGAAGCCTGCCAAACAGTCAGTAAGGCCATTGGGTGATCGAGGTACTAAATGAGTGCTCAAGGAAAGCAGAGACGCTAAATGAATTCTTTGCACTGGTCTTCATTGCTGAGGATGTGAGGGAGAGTCCTGCACCCGAGCCATTATTTTTAGGTAAAAAATAGGAAGAACTATCCCAAATTGATGGGTCAATAGAGGGTGTTTTAGAACAAATTGATAAAATAAACAGTAATAAATCACCAAGATGAGATGGTAGTCACCCAAGAATTCTGAAGGAACTCAAACATGAAATTGCAGAATTAATAATTGTGCTATGTAACAGACCACTTAAATCCACCTCTGTATCAGATGAGTGGCAGATAGCTAATGTGATGCTGATTTTTTTTAAAGGCTCCAGAGGCTGTCCTGGCAATTACAAGCTGGTAAGCCTAAGTGCAGTGCCAAGCAAATGGGTTGAAACTATAGTATAGTATAGAATTATCGGACACATAGATGAACAAAATATGAGGAAAAGTCAACATGACTTTTATAAAGGGAAATCATGCCTCACCAATCTACTAGAATTCTTTGAGGGGGTCAACAAACATGGGGACAAAGGTGATCCAGTGGATATAGCATACTTGGACTTTCAAACAACTTTTGACAAGGTCCCTCACCGAAGACTCTAAGCAGAGTAAGGAGTGACAGGATAAGAGGAAAGGCCCTGTTATGGATCAGTAACTGGTTAAAAAATAGGATAGGAATAAACAGACATTTTTCACAATGGAGCGAGGTAAATAGCAGGGTCCACAGGATCTATACTGAGACCAGTGTTGTTCAACATATTCATAAATTATAAGAACGTAAGACCACTGTAGGAAGATAGGATACTTGGCTAGATGGACCATTGGTCTGACCCAGTATGGCCACTGTTATGTTCTTAAAGCTGAAGGGGAGAACAGGATGATTTAACACAGAGAACCAGGAAGAACTGGTCAGGAATTTTCAGATGAAATGCCGACTTAGAAAACAAAAGGAAGCTTTTTGTGGGGAAGGTCAGTTTCTTGATTTTGTTTTTGAATTGTTGAAGGACATTTTGACATTTTCAAGATGCAACATTTCAGTTTTCAGTTTAAAGGTTTTTTTCATTTCAAAATGTAAGCTAATTATGGTACACCTTTTTAAAAAAAATTGAAAATAGTCAAGATTTAAACAAAAAAACTTTTTGAAATTATTAAAACAAAACATTTCAATTGACCTGAAACAATTTTTTTAGATTTTTGGTTTGAAATTTTTTTCAACATGTTGACTTTTTGTCCTGATTCAGGATGGGAAGAAATTACAAAATCTCAAACATTTCCACAGGGTGGGAAAGCGGTTTTAGACCTAGCTCTAATGCTAAGAAAAGCCACTGAAAACACTGACAAAGTCTATTTAAATAGCTATAGCCTCCATTTTTTTCTGACCTCTCAGTTGTACTCACTAAGAAGCAGACAAAATTCAGTTGGATCAGACATGAAGTATGGAATGCGCTACATGACAATATACAAGGTACTTTGGGAAGACTCACTGTCCCTCCAGAAAGAAATTAACACACAAGATCCTACTAAGCTACAAAAGATTCACTTGAACATCTGGTAATATTATAGGCAACCTTACAATATCCTTACTTGTTATCTAGGAAGTCAATTATTGGCTGGTAACAGTCATGTGACAAGTGAGCAAATGTCAGATGTCAGCAGTATTGTGGCCTGGAGTCACCAATAATATCACATCACATGCATAAATATAAGTATCCTGATTGGCCACTGATCTGAGTTTAGTGATTATTGACCTGTGACAGGCCAATACAATTGCTTTTACAAATCTTTGTTTCGGGATTGGTTCACCACTGGTAAATTATTGTCATTTTCTGGACCATTAATGTAATTTCCTCTTAGAGTGTCAGATAAGAAGACAAACTTTTACACATATAAAAATAAATTCTTGACTATAATGGAGAGGCGTCTGGATATTCCATTCAGTATATATACACATTATATTGGCCTCATGTTTCAATGAAGTTTTATGGCTTCATGTCAGCTAATATCTTTTGAATCAGTAAATGTGGTGTTCAGCTTAATGGAAGTTAATGGGGGGAGGGATAGCTCAGTGGTTTGAGCATTGACCTGCTTAAACCCAGGGTTGTGAGTTCAATCCTTGAGGGGGCCACTTGGGGATCTGGGGCAAAATCAGTACTTGGTCCTGCTAGTGAAGGCAGGGGGCTGGACTCAATGACTTTTCAAGGTCCCTTCCAGTTCTAGGAGATAGGATATCTCCATTTATTATTAGTATTATAATATCTGCCTCACATTCTGCTGCTGTTACAGTTCTCTGCTTCACTGGTAGGGGATGAGGGTTTTATTTTCTTTCTCCCAAGAATAGTGTTGCCCCTTTTTGACCTGAGCAGCTAGTCAAAGTTTGGGGCCCTGGAGATATTCCTAGTTGGGAGAAGAAAATGATAACAGAGTCTGGTATTTTCTTTGATGAAGTCTTGTTTAATTACAAGAAATGTACAAAGTCCTGCGTCTGCAAATAGAGGAGGAACCAAAAGGAAAAGGAGCAGTTCTTAGCTTACACGCCCAATCTTCTTTCATCCAACACCCTGAACTCAGAACTTTTCTCTAAGCTACACACACTCACACACACACCTACGCGCACACACAGACAGTCTGAACAATACCTATTGGAACACACACACACACACACGCTCCAACTTGTGCTTGCGTCTGGGCAGACTCAATTAGGTCTGGTTTTAGGTGTGGTCCCTGAGCTGTATTTTATAGCGATCTTAAGTGAAGGGTCCATTCACACATCAGTTTTAATGATGTTTTAACTCAATCCATAACAAGATTTAGCCCAGCTCATAGCAACAGTTTACACATCAGCGAGGCATGAAGGGAATCAATCCAAAGAGGCCAAAAGCCAGAAACTGTAAGGGAACCTAGACAATGATTTCTGTCCATTACTTGGGTGAGAGTTTTGACCAGGATGGGGGTGCACAGATGAAAGTGCAAGCCACTTTTTTTCTTGAATGGTAATTCTAGATTCTGAAATTACGCACAAAAAGCAGGTAAACATTCAGGAGCAGAAGTGACCATTCTAAGCATTTATTCTGACCTATAAATGTTGGATTAAGCAGCAGTAGGATTCAAGCTTATGCCCTGGAAAGGTCAACACCAAAAGTGACTGGAGCTCCTTAGACCACACAGGTGTATCACCAGCTGCTAAAGACAGGTGCTTGTTAAGGCAAGCAGTGCATGGTCACTATCTGCACACATCCTGTTCACATTTGGAAACACTTTCAAGCAGCAACGTGTACACTGATGATTAGATTAATATGGATATGATATTTGTTAAACCTTTTATTTTGAGATTAATGTTAGAAACGCCTCCCTTTGGTATTTACATGTCTGCTGGTTAGGACAGATCTCATCTACTCTCTCTTGCATGGTTGCACTACTTTCTCTTTCCTCTTTGTTTGGAGATGATGATCTCATGCCACAAATAGGAGATTCTTGAATGTTTTATGAGCTGCTGTGCTGCAGTTAACTGCAAACATCAAGCGCTCTGGCATTCCATTAGACTTTCTGGGCCAAATTCTCCCATGATTTACTCCACAAGCAACCCCATTAAGACCTTTTCCAGGATTTGGCCCTGAGTCTGTGTTTTGCTATCTTGGCAGCATGTAGCCAAGAGAGAGAAGAAATATTTTCCTCAGGCATGAGATGTGAACTGAGGAAGAATAAGCAAGTCTGAACTTCAGTTTTTTTAAGTCTCCAAATGCCATTGAAATCCAGCTCTTACATTAACAGGTCAGGTTGCTCCTAGATCTCCCCAGCTACCTGTCCCATAAGGCAGTTTTATCTAGGAGTCAGTCTAAGACAACATTCTGGTCTCACAGTATCAGTGAGATGTTCCTCCCTCTCCCAAAGAGCTTCGACTTCTTGCCGCTTCATTTACAGATGCTCCCCCTCAACCCCACCCAATTCTGTTTAATCCCACTTTGCAAAGGGAATTTCTGGAAATATGGCACTGCAGGGATTTGCAATGTCTGTCATTGCAGAGACAAATTTTACTGTCTTCCGATAGGAGACCAACATTTGTCTCTGCAAAGACAGAAAACCTAAGACATCACAAATCCCTGCAATCATCATCATCAACCCGGGATCCGACTGTGCCCCACTGGGAATTACGTCCATGCGAGGAAGATCAGCCCCCAGGTAGGGGAATAACTTAGCTGTGACCATATTCAACAAATATAAAACAAAAATCAGATTGCAGATTATCACCCATGCAGAGACCATCCAGCAGACAGCCTCACTGTGAGTAAAAAGAGACCCGAAGGGACCATCTGAAATGGAGAAAAAATGTCTTACACATACAGAGTACAGCAAATAACCAAGAGGGAGCAGAAATATTGATGACTGCAGTGAATTCCATCTTCGCCCCTTGCTAAATGCAGCTGTTCACATAGCGGATGCTTGCCTGCATATATTATTAAATACATTTGTTTCAAACCATCAACTTGAGGGGTTAATGGAAAAATCGAAATGACCCTGAAATGATTAATTGAAGACACTGGGTCACTCAAAGAGATGGGAATGTGACCCCAGAGAACAGAATCCTGCCCCGACTCACATCCCAAGCAACTCACTTGCTCTCCACAGAAAGGAGGGCTAACCCAGACATAGACAAGTACAGTAATATTGGCCTAGAGTTTCATCTGCAACAATTGTCGGCTGTGTGCAGCAGAGATGAAGGAGAACAAAAAGGACCTGGCTGCAGGGCCCCAGTTCTGAGGCTTGTTGTATGGTACCTGAGCCTGGATTAGAGTTGTTCTAATCTTCACCAACAGCCAGGAATGACCAGCGCACATAGCACTCTGTCCATGCCCCCAAAATCGCCAGGTATGTCCATGGCATACACCCAGTGAGTTAGAGAAAGTAATGCATACCGTTGCAATGTAACACTACTTTATGTCTGAGACTCTGGAAATCTAACACACCACAACCAATTACAGAAGGAGAGATACCAGGCTGCTCCCCTAAGACAGAGAGGTACGACTGCACCCTACCTTGCTCCATACTGGCTCTTTTGCAGACTGACTACTGAAAACTCAGCTCACATGCTTCCCTGCAGAGCCCCCTAATCTGCCAGCAGGACCAGGAAACCACTTAAAATTACAAGCTGTCATTCTACATTGTAAAACATTTTTCAATACCCCACCTCCCGCTATACTGAGAAAAAGTGGTATAGAAGCTGCCTGCTTCATTTCTGCACTAAGTGGAGGGAATCTCAATTGGGTAGAACTAGAGGTTTCCAGTCCCTATGCACTGCAAGAGCAGCACAGAGATGAAACAAATGAGAGATTCTGGCTTATATTATACTTCTGCTTTCATTTTGCTCTTTCCCAGTCCCCTTTTCTCAGCTCTAAGTAGGGTCAAAATCTAGTTACAGGGGTTCTCAAACTGGGGGTCGGGACCCCTCGGGGGTCGCAAGGTTATTCCCGGGGGGTCACGAGCCGTCAGCCTCCAGCATTTATAATGGTGTTAAATATATTTAAAAAATGTTTTAATTTATAGGGGGGGGGGTCGCACTCAGAGGCTTGCTATGTGAAAGGGGTCACCACTACAAAAGTTTGAGAACCACTGATCTAGTAGCACCTAGGCTGGCATGCTGCAAAACTTGTCCCACAGCATAGGCACTAAAATTTGCTAAGTCAAATTGTTGCCACTACACACGCAAGAAAATCGTATTTTCCCCTCTCTCTGCTCGGAATGTGTCTATATGTTTTCAATATAAAGATTTCTTCTTGAATACTCAAGGTGCCTCCTGAATCTTAAATACTGTTTATCGTATTGCGCTGGCTACATTTCTGAAATGCAGCAAGCATTCTGCAAATGAAATGAATCTTTGGGGACAGAAGTTCCATAGCTATACAGATATAGGTATATTTTAAAACTTCCCTAAAAAAAAGATAATTCCCAAAATGTTATTTCGCAAGTACAATCAAAGCCATCAGTACAAAATAAAATGTATTAAGATACAAATCAGGATTGCCATGATAAGAACCTTGCAACTTACATCTCATGTTAGTAGTTTTTTAAGTGGCATCATAATTATCTTGTTAGGCCACAGCAGAGTATCCAATTGAATCTCACCCACATCTGGTTCTGGGATGAAAAACACAGTATTGAAATATGCCACAGAAGAGAGAGATGAAGGGCATGAGAGGAGTGCAGACATTTTTTTGACTCCCCGAAGAGAAGAAAGGCAGGAAAAGTGTTGGGTTTTTTCACTAATGCAAACATCAATATGTGAAAAGTGAAACATATGAAACTGCTGCTATCATGTATTTTCCCCCAGGAGTCAGGG
This sequence comes from Trachemys scripta elegans, assembly GCF_013100865.1. NCBI lineage: Eukaryota > Metazoa > Chordata > Testudines > Emydidae > Trachemys > Trachemys scripta. The sequence continues at coordinate 4,148,953 of NC_048302.1, forward strand.
AGAGGAGAAAATAGAGATAGAGGAGGGAGAAGAGATCAAACAGAAAAATAATTGGGCCTAACACGTGGACAAAATCAGGCATTTTAAAGAAACTGGTGGAAGACATGTTATGGGTTGGGTGAAAACCATTTTCCTACTGCCAGATTCTCCAGGCTGTGACCAGACAGTCAGTTACAAATCAGAAAAAGTGGAGACTGTTGGAGGTTACACTCAGCAGCTATTGGTCCAGCAGAAAGTTTCTTCATATTTTCTCTCTGCTTTGGGCACTGGGCAAGGGTGATGCACATTATTGGCCTGGGAGCCGTTTTACCACAAATAAGACACTATTCATTTGACACTTGTAGTTATAAATCACACTCCTTTGCTCCATTGCAGTGGCCAGCATCTGTCCCTGTCTCTAACTAGGCTTGTGTGTGCTTCTACTCTGGGCACTGTGGTGGCTTGTACGCCACCGCCCATGGTAGGGTAGTGTGGAGTTACCCGGCCCTAGCAGCACCTGCTGGCGGTGTGGTACATGAGCAAGGCTCAGTACCTCCATGAGCATGGGAAGGCTTCTCCATGCTGTGCAGAAGCCCCCAATGCCCTTCAGCAGCATGCAGGGTGTGTGCTCCCCAGCGGAACTGGCTGAAAAATGCCCATTGCATTTCACATGAAAGTTTGGGGGGGCAATGAGCATTTTTCCCTACATTTCTCACTGACTTTTTCTGGTTTTCCAGAAGGCTGAGATATTGCAGAGATGTAGCACAGAAGGGAAATGGAAGAGCTAAGGCTGCTTTGATCCCCCCTTTGTGCCTCCTAATCCTTGGCTGTTCTGGGGGCTGAAGAAGTCCCCAGTGTAATTTAGACAGCCTTGGGGTCCTACCTAAGTTCGGATACCCTCCCTGGGCTGCCCTATGAGCCACAGCACAGCCCTAATTCACCTCCATCTCCAAAGTGCTATGACCCAACCTTCCCCTCCGCCTCAGCCATGCCCCCCAGTATCCGCCCTATACCAGGGCTTCCAAGGGGTTCTGAGGCAGGCAGCCTTACAGTTCTGTTCCACCATACAACAGCCAGGGGAATTCTTTTAAAAGGGCTTTTAAAGGCCCCTTTATGTTACCCTGGACCTTGTTTGTGGTGAAAATTCATGGTGATTGGGGAGGTCCCGGACAATTGGAAAAAGACAAATATAGTGTCCATATTTTAAAAAGGGAAGAAGGAGAACCCGTGGAACTACAGACCAGTCAGCCTCAGCTCAGTCCCTGGAAAAATCATAGAGCAGGTCCTCAAGGAATCCGTTTTGAAGCACTTGGAGGAGAAGAAGGTGATCATGAACAGTCAACATGGATTCACCAAGGGCAAGTCATGCCGACCAACCTGATTGCCTTCTATGATGAGATAACTGGCTCAGTGGATATGGGGAAAGTGGTGGATGTGATATATCTTGACTTTAGCAAATCTTTTGATACGGTCTCCCACAGTATTCTTGCCAGCAAGTTAAAAAGTACGAATTGGATGAATAGACTATAAGGTGTATAGAAAGCTGGCTAGATTGTCAGCCTCAACGGGTAGTGATCAGCATCTCTATGTCTAGTTGGCAGCCGGTATCAAGCGGAGTGCCCCAGAGGTCGGTCCTGGGGCCAGTTTTGTTCAACATCTTTATTAATGATCTGGATGATGGGATGGATTGCACCCTCAGCAAGTTCACAGATGACACTAAGCTGGGGGAGAAGTAGATATGCTGGAGGGTAGGAATAGGGTCCAGAGTGACCTAGACAAATTGGAGGATTGAGAAATCTGATGAGGTTCAACAAGGACAAGTGCAAAGTCCTGCACTTAGAATGGAAGAATCCTATGCACCGCTACAGGCTGTGGACCGACTGGCTAAGCAGCAGTTCTGCAGAAAAGGACCTGGGGATTACAGCGGATGAGAAGCTGGATATGAGTCAGCAGTGTGCCCTTGTTGCCAAGAAGGGTTACAGCATATTGAGCTGCATTAGTAGGAGCATTGCCATCAGATCGAGGGATGTGATCATTCCCCTCTATTCAGCACTGGTGAGGCCACATCTGGAGTACTGTGTCCAGTTCCCCACTATGGGGGACAACGAAAATGATCATGGGGCTGGGGCACATGACTTACAAGGAGAGGCTGAGGGAACTGGGCTTGTTTAATCTGCAGAAGAGAGGAATGAGGGGGGATTTGATAGCAGCCTTCAACTACATGAAGGGAGTTCCAAAGAGGATGGATCTGGACTGTTCTCAGTGGTACCTGATGACAGAATAAGGAGTAATGATCTCAAGTTGCAGTTGGGGAGGTTTAGGTTGGATATTAGGAAAAACTTTTTCACTAGGAGGGTGGTGAAGCACTGGAATGGGTTACCTAGGGAGGTGGTGGAATCTCCTTCCTTAGAGGTTTTTAAGGTCAGGCTTGACAAAGCCCTGGCTGGGATGATTTAGTTGGGGTTGGTCCAGCTTTGAGCAGGGGGTTGGACTAGATGGCCTCCTGAGGTCTCTTCCAACCCTAATCTTCTATGATTCTAGGATTCTATAAAGGGGCTGGAGTAGGGAACCTCATGCAAAATGTTTCCCTATTTTTCTCCAAAAAGCCAAAGAAGTATACATGAAACATAAATTTGTTGTGAAAATTTTGTTTGAGAAATAGGCTGGTTTTTTGGTCCAAAAAAAGGTTGGGATGGAAAATGTTCAACCAGCTCTCCTCCCTCACAGTTTTGCTGGGAAGTGAGGAAGCGATGGGTGCAGGTCTCTGTGCTGACGGTGCTATACTGTGATGATCCTTTGGCATCATGAAATTCATAGATACCGACTTTGGCCGAGGCACTCGAGCACAACAGAGAAGGCGCAATATAAGCAAAAGTGGGGATTAGAAGGGAGAATTCATGAGTCCTGCAGTGGCATGGAGGGGGAAGTCAGCAGGAAAGCATAAAGTTTGGAGGGGGACATGTCCCCTTATCAGGGAGAGAAAGTTCCTTTAACACCCACCTAGAGTTATCCACAGCCTAGCCTTTTATGTACATCTTTCACATGCTTCCAGTGAATATGACACACCTTGGCCATCTCCATTTACCTGGATCTGGGTCTCACTGCATCAGATGTCAACTGAGATATTTAGGGCCAATCCCACCTCCCGAGAAGTTCTGAGTGCCTTCAGCTCAAGCCAAGAGGAGCTTTAGGCATTGGATCAGAACCTTTATCTGGACTGGCACACAGGGTTTCAGATCAGCTTGAACCTGAAATTGAACTCAGAATTGCCTCTAAAATAGCATATGAAAAGGGAACAAGGAATCAAACTGGTGGATTTTAAAAGAATTGCATTACAAATGTGTATCATGGCCACAAGAGGGAGGTTGGTTTTGGTGCTAGACATTAATGAAGATTTCAGAAGTGATGAGAGAAAAAGAATAATTATTTGATAAGGTCAGACCTCTCCTAACTTGAAAATTCACACTGACACAGGGAGCTCAGTCTTCTAGGTAAGTTTTAAAAGAAAAATGGTTTGTTTCAAGAAGCACAGACAAGAATATCGGTGCATTTTTGTTTGGTTTGGTTTAGTATATATAGAGATTGACTGGCCCATATATTGTATTCTCTGAATATAGTTAGATGCATTTAAAGGAGGAATTTTTAAATAGTGCCTGTTATTGCAAGCACCCATTTGTTGCTGTTAAGTGTAGCTTTCCATGTTTTTTTATTAGTATGTGAGCAAGTTTTGACTCTTGGGAAGACACGCTTTGTTGATGGTAGTTTGGGGTTTATGCAAGTGTCACACTGTCTGGAGCAGCTCACGACCATGAGGGCCAACCTCAGGGCAGAGTGTCAAAAAGCAGGGCAGAACCCCCAAACTGTTCTATAACTAGATGTCACCCACCGAATAACAGCTGTGAACTCTGAAAGCACTAAAACCGTCTTACCATGGAGCCACAGACAGTCCCCTTGGGCACTCCAGTCTACCTTACCACCCAGGAAAGCTGGACTATGTGATAGGTGGTCACTTTACATAAAAAAAAAATCACAATATACAGACTACTCCCTGTCCCAAAGGACTCGTCACTTACCCCAGGTCAATTGTACTCAAACCTCAAACCAAAGACACAGGATTGGCTACAACTGTTAATAAACTAGCTAAAGGATCATTAACTAAGAAAAAGAAATGAGAGTTATTTATCAAATTAAAACTGGAAACATGCACACAAATGAGTTAGTCTTCGATTTAAGAGAGTAATATAAGCTTCTATAATAAGCCTTTAGGGCTGACCCATGCCAAGCAGCATGGAGATCTCTTGCTTACGTTGAGGAATCTTTGCCCCTGAGAATCCAGACAGTATAAAGAGCCTGGTTTCTCCTTTTTACAGATTTTTAGCTCCTTCACCCCAGAATCCAAGCTGATGGGATGAGTTCCTGCACAGGCCTGCCATTCCTGGAGGGCGTGAAGAATGCAATCAACAAAGGTCTCTGTCCTTTGATGCTATACAATGCTTCATTTGCCTTCAATGGGCCATCCTGTGTGCAGGACAAGCACTTTTAAATTAAGACTTCTTTTCCTGTTTGGTGAGTTACACAATTACAGAGGTTACAATGCAACACTCAATATAACGTTATATCAGGTGATACAGACTTTATCATTAGGATTAATACATGCAGCATCCTACCAGCATTCCATAAAGTCTAAGCATTAACACATTCTGATAACACTAAAATCTATTTTAACTATCCTAACCCACAGGTGAGCCAGACTGGTTTCCAGCTGTGCATCTGTCAGTGTTCAGTGAGGTCTGGGGCCTTGGCATGAGCTGGTACCTGGTCTGTTGACATCACAGCAAGGTTTTGGTGGAGACAGATTTGGGGGAGAGGGAGAGCAGTGATTAGAGTCCATTCCTGAGAAAGAGTCGCTCTCTGGGAATGGCGCAGTGGTGATGGGCTGAGATTCCCAGAGGAAGGGATTGCCCTGCATGCTGTTTGACGGCTCATTCCAGGATGGGTGTATGTGTGTAAATAAAGCATGTTACACTCAGAATAGACACAGAGGCTATGTCACTGATTTCCTTTCTACTGGGAAGCCGACGTGCAAGGCCCAGAACATTGCTACCGCTCAGCAGAGTGTTCCTAAAGAGTTCAACCACCCTATACTTTCTCCTCTTATTTATTTGGGTTAGTGTAACAATAACATGTCAATCAAAAAAAAGAACTTGTTAAGCACGCAATTTCAAAGGTTAAGCAAGGAATTGTTATTAAACCATCAATTAGACAGATGGGGGGTTTTGGTTTTGGTTTTTTTGCAGAGCCTGCATGTTTTGAGGGCCCTAACAAACACATCCCAAAGGGCAAGTGTGTATAAGCTTCCTGTTTTTCTAAAACACATACCTCAGCAATTTCAACAAAGATCTCCTCAGGAAGGACAGATGGTCATGCTTCCCACCCACCCCAGCTGCTTGCTTAGTTATGCTAAGGCCGTTGCAGACACCTGCTAAGACCTACTGATTTAGCTGATTTGGCAACAAGCATGATAATTGATATTCCAATATCAGTAGTGGTCCAGGCATTTTGCTGGTCCACCAAGATCTCCCCATACATAAAGGCCAACACACCTAAGATATTGTTACTGCTTTTGACCTAGCAGCTAGCCAAAAAAAATCAGGATCTTGTAGGTTATTCCAGTTAGGAAGAAAAATTGATCATAGGTATTTCTTTGATGCAATTTTGTTTATTTACAAAAAATGGACAAAGTCCTGTTTCCCTGAACACACTAGGAATCAATTAGCAGGAAACAATTCCTTTGTTTGCTGTTCCATACCTGCCTTTCAAGCCAGTATTCTGTACCCAAATAGCTTTTTCTCAAGGCTATATTAATATGCTTCCAGGTATCTGCTCAGCTTTCTCCTTCTGCTTCTATCTTTATCCCAGCGTATGTCTCAGCTTGTTCTGTCTTGTCCTTGTCTGCTCCCCCCCCCACACACACACACAATGAGTTCTCAGCCCAAGAAATACAATTACTGGGCAAGCTTGCGTATCTCTTTGTCTTAGGTGGGGCTATTAAGCTGTCTGTCATAGTGATCTTAAATGAGAGTGGAGGTCAGAACAGTTTAGGTGAGGTTTAACTCAACCCATCTAACAGTCTTCAGAAGCACAATCCCATGGACTTTCTTAAAGACCATTAGGTACTTTTGCAAATCATCATCTAGGTGCCTGAGTCTGCACCATTGCACCAAAGAGATCTTTACCATAGACTTCAATGTGCACAGAATCCGGCTGTAGGAAAACACAAAGACCAATGAAATAACAACTTTCCTGCTTTATGTTACCTTAGCCGCTGTTGCTTTTTGGAACCATATAGCTCTGTGGGAATGGAATAAGGGGAAGAGGATAAGGAGGTGGGCAGACGCACAGATTGAAAGGGATTAAAATGATGAAATTCATGGATATAACCTCATTCTCACATAGATTTTTGCATCAATCATAGGATTCCACATATTGACATTGAGTCTCAGGTTAATTCCATCTCTGACATAGGCTTTGTTGTATGATCTCACAAGTGGGCAAATGTTACCAGTATTTTGGAGTATAAAGTATTCAGTGTATAGAGGAGATATAAATCTATTCTGTCTTCAGGGTCAAAACCTAGCCACCTTGAGAGGTATTAAATATATAGTAATTTATAAAAGAAACACTTGCTTTGAAGCATATTTCACACCCACTAGGAAGAACAGTGGCCGCTTTTGGCAGTGTGTTGTTTTCTATCTTGTGCTAATGTGTCACAAGTTTAGGGGAGGCTAGATCAATGAGAGAATGAAAAGATAGCTGTTCTACTGAGCATCTGGCTATAAAGGTAACATTGTACCAGAATTAAGCTGATTACCTGGAGAATAGTGTATGTATATATATAAAACAAGAAATGAGGGGTAGATTCCATACAGACTTAGGCACGTAGCTGTCTCTTCAGGCACCTAAGTCCATTATTTAGGCACCAGTGACATTCACAGACCCACTGCACAGCTGCCTCCTAGCCCTGTAAGTGCCTTGGTTTCTGCAACTGGGCACGTGCAAATCCATCTACATCCTCATGCTGCCTCACAGCTACCCAGGGCCTCCCAGAGGATTCAGGGGGCCTGGGATCTTCGGCGGCAGAGGGGCTCTGCCGTCAAATTGCTGCCGAAGACCCGGCGCTTCGGCGGCAGGTCCCGGGGTGGAAGGACCCCCTGCCGCGGGTCTTCAGGGCACTTTGGCGGCGGCTCCCAGAGTGGAAGGACCCCCCGCCACCGAAGACCCAGAGCGGAAGAAGCTCCGGGGGCCCGGGCCCCACAAGAGTTTTCCAGGGCCCCCGGAGCGAGTGAAGGACCCCGCTCCAGGGGCCCCAAAAAACTCTCATGGGGGTCCCTGCGAGGTCCGGGGCCTGGGGCAAATTGCCCCACTTACCCCCCCTCCCTCTCACCCCTCGGGCGGCCCTGCAGCTACCGAGCTGCTCAGAGCCTCACTCATGCCTAAGCCCCGTTGGAATTCTCAAACAAGGCATTCTCCAGCCTACCTCGCCGGCAGGGCCTGATCTCACTGGTGTGCTGAGAGTACCACTAACCCACTGGGGTTTCCAACCCTCCAGGATTGTCCCAGAGTCTCCAGGAATTAAAGATTAATCTTTAATTAAAGGTGATATCATGTGATGAAACCTCCAGGAATACGTCCAACCAAAATTGGCCATCCTGTACCCACACAAGAGAGAAATAGGATATGAATTCATGTCCCATAATACCCAAGAGGGGTTATGCTACTCAGCTGAGATGAGGGAAACCTGGGTTCAAGTTCTTGCTCCAAACAAGGCAGAGTAGGGATTTGAAAACCAGTCTCCTACCCAGGTCAGTGTCCTAACCACTGGGCTATCCGGAGCAAGGGCTCACTCTCTTTCTGGCTTTTGTGAGAAACAGCTGACCTGCTTAAGCGCCTAACTGCAGGAGAAGGCTGAGAAGACTGAAACTCCCTCCGGCCTGTCAATCCGGCAGCCACGGCCCAGATCAGCGGGAGTTGGAGGCCTAAATATCTTTGTGGATCTGCCACCCCCTTTCCTCTGCATTTCACTCCTGGCTTGTTGGCTTCAATGAATCCCATTCTTAGGTGTGTAACTCGGGGTTGACACTTGCACAGAGCTGCAGGGTGCCAAGGAGTTAGGTGATGTAAAGCCTACGTAAGTCCCTTTCCTGGATCGAGCCCTGAACAGAACAGTGGTCTCATGGTCAAAATCTCTTTATGCCACATGTATGGTAACAAAAAAACCTAAATATTAGGCTTTGCAGTGACTAATGGAACATTCAGCACAGCACAGAGAACATCAGTGGAACAGTAAATAGTGAGCACGAAGGATGAGACGCCTTAAGGTGTTGAAAGAACAGCACTTATGTAAGAACCAGCATGTACGTTCACATCATGGAAGAGAAATAGTTCTGTAAGAAAAAGAGTTGTATTTTCAAGTCCTAAAGGGACACCAATGAATGATCAAAACCCATTTAACAGTAGTCTACTGAATATCTCCACCATCCTGTAGGGTCCTTTTCCCCTAATGTATATAAAAATATCTTTGAAACATCGTGGAAGATTGCCTTTACCATTTTTGAAAGGTTTTATTAGAATCAATTTATCAATTATAGCAACTGCAATTAAATATTTAGCAAATGCTTATTAACACATAAGTAAAGTTTGCAGAATCATCCATTAACCATAAATAAAACATTAATAAAATGCTCATAATGTCATCTCAGTATAAAGTGTTACCTCTATCGCTTATGAGCTGCACATACAGTACAAAGAAAAATGCCAATCTTTTAAGCTGGTGGCTAAGAGGACTGCTTACATTCCTACCCTGTAATAAACTTGATGAACACCAATGAACTAGTCCCAGTGACACATTAATTTTCAACATACACTACCGCAAATCCATCACATAAAACTTCCACACATACATTTTCTGCTTTTCTGATTATTAGTCTTTCAAATTTTCTTTGCATTTGCATAACTAGTTTGTGCTTCAATTTCGACCACCCCAAGGCTTATCATCCTGTGTGGAAATTACTTGAAAGTTTAGTTTAGCAACCCGAACTCCATTTGAAATGGCGATGTCTATATTCTTTCAGCATGTGTGCATGGAACTCTTTAAACTAGACCCCTTATAAAGAAGCTTTGGTTTATATAGTTTATATTAGGATTATGATTTTAACATAGTAATAATTAACATCTCATTGTCAAATCACTTTGCAAATATTAATACCAGAGCTGTGTTTCCCATCTCATGAAAAATTTCAAGATATCAAAAACACAACAACAAAAGCCCATCCTGAATGGAGATAAAAAAAGAAAATCACAAAAAAAAATTGTGATCCAAACCCCCCAAAATCAGTTTAGAAGATTTGAAACATTTATTTTTGAAAATTCTCATTTCAATTTTAATATTTTTTTATTTTTTTAGCTAAACTCTGAAACAAAAAGTTGTTTAGAATTGGAAAAACCTGAATATTTTTGTTTTAAAAGCAGTAAAATATTCTGACAATTAAAAAAAAAATCAAACTTTTCTCTAGTGAAAAAAAAGTGTCAAACGCAACCCTTTCCCATGAAAATTATGGTTGTGACAAATCAGCGTTTTCCATCAGAAAAACTCTGTGTGGCAGATAAGTATCATTATCCCTTTTTTTATAAAAAGGGGAAACAGATACAAAGAGCTTAAGTGACTTTTTGCCCAAGGTAACCAAGCAGAATTAGCAGAGGAAGGATTAGAACTCATTTGTTCCTTCTTCCTAGGTGAAAACTCAGCCCATGAGAACCCAGAGGGCAGGGGGGGAGAAAGAGGGCGGGGGAGAGGATTCCCAGGAGCATCGGAGCAGGGCAGTCAACCTGGGCACCAGCTTCCAGAGTTGCTGTGCCCCTGTGCCACTCACTGTTCTTGTTTGTTTTTTGGTTGGTCCACATGGAGTGAGCGGAGAGGTCACTGAAAATGTTTTCTACCTTGGCCAATGAAATGGCTAGGGCCACTCCTCCTGAGAAAATACCTGCTATACCACACCTCTCCTTGCCGCTATTTCTGCACATTCTTTTATTTATTTATTTACCTTTTAGTCCCTCCGTCCCACTCCTTCTCTCTGGAGCTTTTATTCCATAACATAGAGCAGCTGTAAACAATCCCAGGATCTAATTCCTCTGAGGCCTTGCATGCAAAGTGTGTACAAAATATTAGCACACTGTAGTGTTTAATTGGCAATGAAAGAGGTGCTGGGGCTCAAGCAATGGTTTTACATTCAGAACAGATGCAGGAAGCCCAGGGCTGCTGGAGTTATGAACTGCCAGACCAAGAGGTGCCAGAGCTCAGCCCTGGCACAAATTAAGCACTGGCATAATGGTTGTGGTGTGCCCCCACATAATGTGTGAGGCGGAGGCCCAGTATCTGCATGGAAGGTATTTTCCCACAGATTTGAAGACTAGGACCCAATCCTGCTCCACTGACATCAATGGAAGTTTTACCCTTGACTTCCATTGGTAGCTGGAGCAGACCTTTCACCATCTCTACTAGCAAATGATATGGCTATTTGGGGATTTAAATTAAACAATGATAAAATTCTACTGAGAGTAAGAATTGTGATTTTGCTCTGTGTAAAGATTCAAAAATATTTGAGGAGAGACTGAAGAATGTCACATTCTTGCCAAAATTCGCCTACATAGTCTACTGGCTGGGGGTAGTTTAAACGACATTATCCCCAGTCCATGTGAGTCTAAACCCAGCACAGATGAAACCCAGCTTTTCTGTCATTTAGAGGAGATTGTAACATTTCTCTAGGCTTGCTGATTGGTCCTTCTCCTGATCCGGCTTTTCAAAGTTTCATTTAAATTTACCCATTAAGAGTAGGCAGGGCCAGCTCCAGGCACCAGCTGAGCAAGCTCGTGCTTGGGGCGGCATATTGTAGGAGGCGGCATTCGGCCCAATCCTAGGGCGGGACGGCCGCTTTTTTGTTGTTGTTGTTGTTCCGCTCCAGCTGCCCTGTAGGGGGCGGCGGCGTGGAGGAGGGGAACAGCAAGCCCGGTAAGGCAGCCCGCGTCCTTCCCTCCCAGCCGACCGTGGTGCGTTGCTCTCCCGGCAGGCGGCGTGGCGGTTGGGGCCGCATGGCAGCGCCTCGCTGAAGCCCTGGCCGCCCCCTTCTCTCTCTCCCGCCGCTCCCTCCCCTTCCCTCCCCCCCCGCACCCTGGCTCCGGCCACGCTGCAAGTTTTTTTTTTTTTTCTTTGCCATTTTTTGCTGCCTTTTTTTTTTTGGTTTGGGGCAGCAAAAAAGTCAGAGCCGGCCCTGAGGGTAGGGCTACCCAGCAGCAAGGAAAACACTCCCAGCCCGGGAAGAAAGACCTTGTCCCTTTTCACATTCTCAGAAAAATTTCAGAAGTTGATTCCCAGTGGTAGGGAATCCAAATTACCAGTGATGCAGGAGACCCCTGTGTGTATGGACAGAGCTACTAGAAACGTTTCCATCACACCTTTATTAAACAAAAACAGCCTTTTCTCCTTAAAGATTTTCACAGCAAATTATTGTTTTGTTCAAAATTTTCTAGGCCTTTTTTTTTTTTAAGAAAAAAATTAATTAAGAGAAAAATTTGGGTTCTGAAAAATAATGATTTTTTTGTTTTGTTTTGTTATGGTTTTTGCCCAAAACGCAGAACATTTCCATTAAAATTTTATTGGCGGGGGGAGAGAAATGATTTTGTTCTAAATGTTTTAGCTTTTTATGACAAAATGTGAATGCAAACATCTGCAGTTTTTGAAAAACAAACTTTTTTGGGGTGGGAGGGGTGTCTTTTCCTCTAAACTCCAGACGTTTTCTGTGAAACGTTTAATAAAAATAAAGGCTTTTTTTGTTTGTTTCTTTCAAAATGTTTCATGGACAATATTTAACACTTTCTGACCAGTTCTTCTATCGACTAATCATCCCCTCCTCCTTCATGTGTGAAGAGGACAAAAATCCAACAGCTCTAGGCAGGGGCACCCAAGGACTCCACAGAAACCCCTCCATGAACTTTTCAGTGCTCCAGCTCTGTGCGGTGAGAGGGAATGGGACTGGGAGACTCCAGGGTTATCTAGGACAATCAAGGTGAGATCTAAATCCCTATCCATTTATCTGTCCTTTCCTTGAAGACGTCTAAGGATTTTACCATATTTATGTCCCTCAGTGAATTGCATCTGTTCACTCTGATTGACGATACCTTCCCAAATTGACACCTAAGGCTTAGAATTCTGTAGTATAGACCGTCGGTATAGCTATCTCGCTCACCCACAAGCAACGCCGTTACACTGACTAACTCCGGGTGCAGACAGCGCTATGTCCATAGGTGGGCTTCTCCCATTGACACAGCTACAGCCGCTGCAGTACTGTACATGCAGACAAGCCCTAACAGTGTACCTAACACTTGTGTGACCGGGAGCCCAGGGGAGCCAACTGAGATCACCCAATTAGGGTAAACTGCAAAGAATGGGGGGGACAATCCCCAAAACTGGTGGATATTCCAATACTTAGATTTACCAACCAGCACAAAACAGCTTCTATAATATCTCACTGGTTACCCAGAAACCAACAACACAGTTCCCTTAAAGCGACCCAGCCTCGGGCCTCCACCCAGACACCCAGGATTACTGAAAATCTTATTCATCATCTACGAAAGTTCTACCAATCCCAAAGGATCGGACATATTACCTCCCAGGTTAATGCAGATTCCAGATCTTACCCAAATACACGCTTACAGCCAGTTCTTATTAACTGAACTACAATGTATTAAAAAAGAAAAGAGAGAGAGAGATTGGTGAAAAGATCAGTATACGCACAGACATGAGTACAGTTCTGAGATCAGATTCATGGTGGAGATGGTGAGCTTTGCAGTTGCAAAGAGTTCTTTCAGAATTAGTCCATAGGTTATAGTCCAATGTCCATATTCAGGGTGAGCTAGGTAGAACTGCAGTTCTCAGCCTTTTGACTAAAGCATCCCCTGCATGAAGCATCAAGCAGATCTGAGATAAAAAGGATCAGGACCCATTTTTATACAGTTTCAGAGCTTCTTTGACAGTTCGGCGTCCTTAGGCGAACACTAGGCAATCATGGAGATTTTGAAGTAGACCTATTTCCTAAGCATCACTGGTAATTAGTTACAAGGATTAACATAAGGCAATTGCTTGTTTTCCACCATTCACAGGTGATTTGCTCTACATTTCAAAGAGAGATGAATACAGTGATATCGCCATGTTTACAGTTCATTTAAATGTTAAGATGTCCTTTTGATCTCTGAATTAACAGAATACAGTATAGACAGGGACTGTTTAACTACATTGTTAACCTCTAACAAGACATGAGTACACACATACAGTTAGTATCACCTCTAATGTCTAACAATACAGGTTTGCATTTCAAAGTTCTAGCCTATCTACTACAGAATGGCCCTAATTACCATTTGCATACTTTTCTAACGTGTCTCTAAAGGTTGGCTCTGGGTCATTTAGCCTGCGAGCTGCTTAACCCTTTCTATTGACACACTTTGTATGAGATTCGTTGCAATTATATAACAGCGGTAGCAACAATGATTTGCATGGTCATACTCTAATCAGATAACGTCACAACCCGTCCGCTCCTAATTGTAACACCGGTGTCTCATGTGAACAATCCGTTTGACGTTGTTTCCCATCAGATATCTACAATCACCCTGAAGCTGATTTCACAGTTTCTTTCACACTGTTATCAAACACAAAAACAACAAGGAGTCTGGTGGCACCTTAAAGACTAACAGATTTATTTGGGCATAAGCTTTCGTGAGTAAAAACCTCACTTCTTCGGATGCATCCGAAGAAGTGAGGTTTTTACTCACGAAAGTATATGCCCAAATAAATCTGTAAGTCTTTAAGGTGCCACCAGACTCCTTGTTGTTTTTGTAGATACAGACTAACACGGCTATCCCCTGATACTTATCAAACACAGACATTTTATGCCATCAGTGCAGCAGGAGCTGAACCATAAGTTACTTATGTGAGCAGAAATGTCCTCACTGCAACTGAATAAAATAACGCAACCCCCAAAAGTTGTTTGTTTAACCACACAGACAGGGCTTTTTGCATCTTGGTGCCCAGGGATGGTTCCCATTAGTGTTAATGGGAGTGTTGTGAGGGCAGTGATTGGAAAAGAGCCTCCTATGGTCCCTTAAATGCTAAGTCTGTGCTCTGCAAAAGACAAAACTTGAGAAGCTATTTAACCCTGTGTTCTGTCCAAGTGGATTTCTAAAAGACCAGGACAGCCCATAACGCCTGCTGCTCACACTGCATGTGTCTGGCTGGTTGTAAAGCACTGATCTCATCTTCCAAGCTACTTAGGTATTGCCTCCGCCATCCTTCAGGAACAGAAAAAAGCTCTTTACGCACTGCGCTCCACTTCTCCTGGTGAGTGGAGCAGTCCTTTCACGCTTGTTTCTCTCAATGGCTCTTTTCAGGAGATGTTTTCCCACCAGTTTAAAAATCAGGGCCTAAGTGCTGCTTTGTGAATGGGTTCCACTTAGCACAGTTACCTACAGAATCATGGCAAACTACTTTAGACTTTCCTTAGATATATTGCTTAGCAGGGCAGGATTCTCCCTGTCCCTCCCCTTCTCTTTGGAACTCAGGCATTTTATTCACTATTGCTTTCCTAAATTCTCTAACAGTGGAAATCAACACTGGCCTGATGCTGTTTTTCTTGGGCGGCAGGGGGAGTTGAAATGCAAGACCAGGCATCTTGGCCCAAAGCCACAAAAGCACTTAAGTGCCTGACTCCTACTTTAGGGCCCTAAGTCCAACATTTAGGCACCACTGAGATCCTCAAAACCCCTGGTGGCACCTAAAATTCCACAGTGCTTCAATTTTTACCATAAAAGTCCACTGGGTGCCTAGGTTTCTTCCTTCAGGCACGAACAGTACTGCTTCCGGCAGGCACCCTGATGCCTCTCTCAAACCAGGTGAAGATAGGTGTTGCGGCACCTATCTCGCTTGTAGGGCCCGCCAACTCCACTCAAAACAGCCAGAGGGGCTCTCCCTTCTCACCTGTCTCACACTCACCCAGGATGTTGGAGACCCCACTTCTGCCAGATTAACAGGAGGGATTTGAATAAAAGTTCCTTACCTTTCACATAAACACCCTACCCGCTGGCTAGAGTCACTCTCACTCTCTGGCCCAAAGCAGGCATCATTATTTCATACAAAGTGGAAAACGTCAACAGAAGAGATTGAGAGAACCTTGCATAAGCCTGTGTGTAGTGTAGACCTGGCCTAAACGTAGCACTCTGCAATGCTCAGCGTTACAATGCCAAAGTCCCTTTATGTATCTGGGCCCTTGTGTTTAGAGACTGGACAAAGGAAATCTTTGGTGCTCTGAGGATACTCCCAGTATCCTTAGGGCATTAACAGTGGGACTCGCCAAGGCATTTAGAATCCCTCCCGAAGTGGATATAATGCACTTGGGTGTGACTATGCGCAATAGCCCAACCTCAATGGCCCAGAAAATGACTAGTTGGGGTTGGGTCAGGTTTCATGCCATCAGCATTCAGCACCATTCCCAGAGCACGAGAGAGAGAAAGAGAAATCACACACAGGAAAGGAAAGCAAAGGAAACCCAGTACTTTTACAGGACTTGATCCTTCAGCATTTGTAATAGGCATAGCTCTATTCAAGTCCATGATCAGCCAAGTTATGCTAGCTGAAGATGTGGCCCATACCATTTTATGGGGGGGCAGATTCTGAATCTAGCGCTGGTAAAAGATTATGTGTTAATAGCCATGAAGGCTGAGATCCGATATCCACAGAGAGGCCCATTACTCTCGTTGGATGGTTTCCCTTTTTATTTGTAATTAGTAGAAATAATTGGAAATAACAATTCAACTGGAAAAAATTCTAAAATCAGGAAATTGACTAAACTGGAGCTAATAAATCATTTTTGTCATTATAGTTAGTAATGAGTGTAGCTGTGGGTTGGATCTTTGGAAAATTACTTTTTTCTGTAAATTAAATAAAAAGTAAAAAAAAAATGGAAAATTCTTTTCCAAATTTTGGTGGATTTTCCCCCCACAAGTGAGTTTTTCTCACCACAGTAGTTCCCAAATTTTGTGAAACCAAAATGTTGTCATTAGATACATGTTTTTTCTTGATTTTCTGCAGAAAATCAGATATAATTAATAAGTGGAATATTATGGTTGTATTATGTTTTAAACAGGGTTAATTTTTCCATGGAAGCTGCAACAAAGAACCAAAATTTTCACTGGGAAAGTGCAAGTGGTAATATCTTGAATTTGTTTCCAATTTCTGTTTCTCTGTTTTATGACTCAGCCACCAATAATGGACGGAATCCCATTTGTTCCAACTGTCTCCTCTTCCCTTGAAATGCCGCCTTTTCAAATCCAACTGCCTGTATGGTAATTTGCAGTGATTTTCTTTCTAACAACACATCTTGAAGATGAGGCACCTGCTCTGAATAACCGTTTTCATGCCTGAACATCATTTCTATCCCTACACTTTCTAATTTCTGTGTGAAAGGCATTTCTTTCATCAGTGCTGCTCAAAGCTTCACACAAACTGAATACACCTTCTCTTAGGTTCATTTCACCAGTAATATATTTTACCATTACTGAAATATCTATAGTGGAAGCTGCTGCATGTTTGCCCTTGTGTGACGTCTTTTTCATTCGTAAGTAGTAGGGGTAAACTTTGGTACTTGTCTTCACTTTCAAGGCCCTTCATGACCTAGCCCCATCTTACCTATCAGTCATCCGATATTAAAACATTGACCCCTTCCACCAAAGCGCCCATGATCCCAGCCTCCATCACCCACTTGTGAAGTTTTCAAACAAGCACCTTCATGCTTTCTCCCATGCTGCTCCTCACACCTGGCAGAAGCTCTCTGTACACATCTGCAAAACTAACTCATTATCCTCCACCAAACCCCTCCTTAAAATTCCCCTCTGCCTTGATGCCTGCAAGAGCCAGGCTGCTGGTGCGCTGAAAGTCAGACCACCCACCCCCTACCATGCTGCCCATTATCAGCTCATTGTTTCCTTACATTCCCCTATCTGTCTGTTTGTATCCCGCTATTGTCTTGTCTCTTACTTACCTTGTCAGCTCTTTTGGTCTGTGTGCATACTGCTCCTAGCACAATGGGGTCCTGCTCCAGGCCTGGGGATTGTAGGCACTACAATAATAAGAGAAATAACTCCTGCCTCTTATTGCAAAGCCACTGAAGTCACCAGCTGCACGAGGCTGGGCGCAGTTCTACTGCAGTACGTGATGGTGGAGTCTGAAATAATTGGAGATTGGGTTAGAAAGAATGCAGACTCCCTGCTCAAACAGCCTAGAAAGGCAGGGGCCTACCGGAGGAGGAGTAAGGGTAGGGCAGGTGGATCCACTCAGAAGAAACTGTGTCTTCCTAGCACCATCTGGCCCCAAAGGGAGTAGAGCAAAAAGAGCATTGCAACCCCATCAATGACCCTTCTCTGCATTTTTTTCCATTGAAGAGTCCTCTCAACTGCTTTTCTCCCACCCCCTCCTGTCTCCGTTCAGTTACACTTCCTAACCAATCCTGAGCTTGTGTACAGCTACGGTGGCTCCCAAAGTGTCACTGAGGAACTCTAGGAAGAAAGTTTATGCCAGTGACGTTTCTCTTTGGCCATTCTTTTTCACCAAGAGATAGGGGCACATTGCTCCTTCCCCTGTGGAGCTTCTGTCTCCCTAGAGTTCTGGGAGAAGACTAGACTTCTCAGGAATTTTCCATCAGAAGAGCTTTCCGACAGAAAATGCCCTCTTTGCAAAATCAAAGATGAATTTGGCCCACAGGAGTTTGTTTTGAGGCTGGCTAGACGCTGCCATCATGCTGTTCTTCAATCAGCACTGGTTAGCTCAGCAGTAGCTTGGAGGTTAGCACAATGTAGGAGACGTGGTTCAGATAGATGGCTGCAATTTATGAATGACACTAACTGTATTCTAGTGAATTGGGACAGTGTTGTTGTCTAGGCTACATCCCATTAAGCCCAAAGGAATGGAAAGCCAGACAAATCCCACAAAGCAGTGAGTAGCCATAGCAGCAGAAGAGACATAAGGGCATATACATTATTTGCTGAAGTCAATTTGAGCAGTGCGCATATATCTGAGGACAGAAGCTTCAGTGACTTGAGAGGCAAGGACACTCTGAAAATACTTTAGTCAGTTCGGACAACTTCTCTAAAATAGATCAACCTACCAGTGCATATAAAGGAAAAGCAGTTCCCTTTCTGTATGCCTCGGCACATCTCCTAATGGCCCCAACTTGAGAAGTACCTGAAGGTTTTTAGCTCATTTGGGCAGATGTACATTTGTGTTAGGATGGAGGGACTCTATTTCCAGACATAAAGAGTTGGCTGATTGACCTCAGACTTGATTCAAATGTGTTGTTGGTGCTGCTAGCTAAAATGGATCGGGATCTATAAAGAGAGTCATCTAGTTCACTTGAGGTGAAGTAAATGAATTTTTGATTGTGTGGCTTCCTATGAGATTAGAAATTGCACTAATTTACTATTTTGAAGTATCTATGTTTTAAAAAAATTGGAAAGTAGGGCAGAAAAGTTTCCCCTTCAATTATAAACCACTTTTTAAATTTTTAATTTAGTTGTGGGAAGAAATACTTCAGTGGCATTTTTGTAGTCTTGACATTTGACCACAGATTAAGCATTTTTATAGAGCTGCAACGCAGAAAGCTCTGGGAAAAGAAACCCAAGATTTCTTTTGAAAATCTCATGTAAATTTTTCAGAGGCAGAATGTACAACGCTGAAAAAAAACCATGAACACAGAATCTACATACTGTAGACTATTCTTGTTTGCTGAGGCAGTAATTGCCTTTGGATAGCTACGTACATTTATATTTCCCTCTTACAGTTTCCTACTGGGACCATGTTTTCCAGATCTGTTTGCTGCCATCCCACTGGTCACTCTGCTGGTGTATTCTCCCACTCTGTGGGTATCTGGTCTATTTGGATTGTAATCTCTTCAGGGCAGAGACCATCTACTACTCTGTGTTTGTACAGCACCTCGCACAATGAGACCTCATTCTTGGCTGGCCCTTAGGCCCGGCCGTAATAAACAAGATTAATAATATTATCCATTAAAACTAGTCAACAAGTTCTGCTCAAAATGTTTTTGCAATGGAAAATGGTTTCTTAAATGGAAATTTTCTCAAGAAAAAAATTGCATGCTTGTCTGAAAACTGGGAGGAGGTTTAATAAAAACCTGAAAACCTTCAGAGAAAATGTTGATGATAGCTGGAGCTTGTCAGTAAATATCTATCTATTTAGCAGACTGGTCTACAATAAACACATACATCAGCTTAGCTACATCTCTCAGGCAGGTGAGAAATCCACAGCCCTGAGAGATGTAGCTGAGCCAACCCAATGCCTGGTGTAGACAGAGCTAAGTGGATGGAAGAATTCTTTCCGGGAGGTGGATTAACTACAGCAATGAGAGAATCCTCCCCGCCCCTCCATCAAAATAGTGATTAGTGGGTGTCTACACTGAACCACAACGGTGGTGCAGCTTTCTTTTCTCTCCATAATCCTACCCAGCTCCCTCTTGGAAGTACGGATAAATCATAGAATCAGAATATCAGGGTTGGAAGGGACCTCAGGAGGTCATCTAGTCCAACCCGCTGCTCAAAGCAGGACCAATTCCCAACTAAATCATCCCAGCCAAGGCTTTGTCAAGCCTGACCTTAAGAACCTCTAAGGAAGGAGATTCCACCACCTCCCTAGGTAACCCATTCCACTGCTTCACCACCCTACTAGTGAAAAAGATTTTCCTAATATCCAACCTAAACCTCCCCCACTGCAACTTGAGACCATTACTCCTCGGTCTATCATCAGGTACCACTGAGAACAGTCTAGATCCATCCTCTTTGGAACCCCCTTTCAGGTAGTTGAAAGCAGCTATCAAATCCCCCCTCACTCTTTTCTTCTGCAGACTAAACAATCCCAGTTCCCTCAGACTCTCCTCATAAGACATATGCTCCAGCCCCCTAATCATTTTTGTTGCCCTCCGCTGGACTCTTTCCAATTTTTCCACATCCTTCTTGTAGTGTGGGGCCCAAAACTGGACACAGTACTCCAGATGAGGCCCCACCAATGTCGAATAGAAGGGAATGATCACATCTCTCGATCTGCTGGCAATGCCCCTACTTATACAGCCCAAAATGCTATTAGCCTTCTTGGCAACAAGGGCATACAATCGGCTCATATCCAGCTTCTCGTCCACTGTAACCCCTAGGTCCCTGTGGTGGGGCGATTACCCCACACCCAGAGAGACTGGGCTGCGGCAGGCCTAGGCGCCTGCGTAGACGCGCGGCCAATCAGGAGAGGGCTTACTGGGAGCCAATAAGAAGGCAGATTGGAGCCAGCCAATCAGGGCCCGGCTTAGCCATATAAAAGGCTGCCCAGAGCAGGAGCAGTCAGTCTGTCCCAGGCCTTCAGAGGGGAAGGTCTGTCTCCAGAGCTGGGAGGCCAGCACCACGGACAGCGCAGTGCGGGCCAGCCTGAGAGAGTGGGAGAAGGCCCTACTCCATAGCCTGCTAGGCGGCAGGCCTGGGAGGAGGAGGCCTAGCGTAGCGAAGGGCTGTTGGGAAAGCGGTCCAGAGGGATAGTCAGAGGAGGAAGGAGAAGGAAGACAGTGAGACTGTCACCCGAGGGCCTCTAGACCGGGACTCAGAGTAGTGGGCGGGCCTGAGTTTCCCCCCACCCTTTTTCCCCCTTTGTTTGCTGTGCTGCCCCACGCACAGCCACGGGCCGCAGGGAGTGGCCGGTCAGAACCACACCAGGTCCTGGACCGTGAGGATCGGACTAGAGGGTGTGGGGCTGTTGTGTAACCACACACACCCCCCCCCGAAAGGGGGTGTGATTGGACAAGGGACACTGTCGGAGGGCAGTGCTCCGGAAGAGGACGCCGACGTCGGGAGCAACGCAAGTTTGTGCACCCCACAAAGGCGAGACGACAGGCGGAACGCCACCCAAAGAGGGTGCTCTACTGGCGCAAAACTAATTCCCCGAAGCGGCCAGGAGAAGGCGCCACAGCGGTGAGCTACCGACCCTGTCACAGTCCCTTTCTGCAGAACTGCTTCCTAGACATTCAGTCCCTAGTCTGTAGCAGTGCATGGGATTCTTCCGTCCTAAGTGCAGGGCTCTGCACTTGTCCTTGTTGAACCTCATCAGATTTCTTTTGGCCCAATCCTCTAATTTGTCTAGGTCCCTCTGTATCCTATCCCTACCCTCCAGAGTATCTACCACTCCTCCCAGTTTAGTGTCATCTGCAAACTTGCTGAGGGTGCAGTCCATGCCATCCTCCAGATCATTAATGAAGATATTTGAACAAAACCGGCCCCAGGACCGACCCTTGGGGCATTCCACGTGATACCGACTGCCAACTAGACATGGAGCCATTGATCACTACCCGTTGAGCCCAATGATCTAGCCAGCTTTCTATCCACCTTATAGTCCATTCATCCATTCCAAACTTTTTTAATTTGCCGGCAAGAATACTGTGGGAGACCGTATCAAAAGCTTTGCTAACATCAAGGAATAACACGTCCACTGCTTTCCCCTCATCCACAGAGCCAGTTATCTCCTCATAGAAGGCAATTAGGTTAGTCAGGCATGACTTGTCCTTGGTGAATCCATGGTGACTGTTCCTGATCACTTTCCTCTCCATCTTCTGAATAACTTCTCGCTTATTACCAATAAATCTTTCACTCATGTTGTAACTATGCAGGGCTCCCCGTGCTCCTGCCTCCACTCCAGTATGACACCTCTCCCCAACCTTCCCAGTCCCAGACACCCTTTTGTAAGAGATTCTGGAATCCCAGTCCATGGAAGGCTAGCACAGAGTGATTCCATATGGTATGGAACCACCCACAAACAGAGACAGAAGAGACAACTTGCTGCAGGAGGGTTTCAAAACTTAGACTTGGTCTACACCTAAAACTTAGATTGACCTAGTTATGTTGTTCAGGGGTGTGAAAAATTCACACTGCAACGATACATTATTAAGCTGATCTAAGATCCTGTGTAGACACCACTAGGTTGACAGAATTCTTCTATTGACCTAGCTACTGCCTTTCAGAGAGATAGATTAACCACACTGATGAAAAATCCTTTCCATTGATGTAGCATAGCTACAGTAGCATAGCTGCAGCAGTGTTTGTAGTGTAGACACAGCCTTAGCGTTATGGAGTGTGTTACGAGAATAGCCCCACCAGATATTTTGCTGGACTTTCGTGCATGTTGTTACAGATGCCCAGGATTAAATATCTTTGTATTTGTTACCCAAGAGCACACACTGTGAGGTCCATGAAACAATGTTAATGCAAAATGCTGATAGAGAAATGGCACTTGTACAGAATGTCCATACTGGGTCAGACCAAAGGTCCATCTAGCCCTATATCCTGTCTTCTGACAGTGGCCAGTGCTAGGTGCTTCAAAGGGGATGAACAAAACAAGGCAATTATCGAGTGATACATCCCCTGTCCTCCACTCCCCGCTTCTGGCAATTAGTGCCTTATTGACATCTGAAGTAAGATTGCAGCTCTGACTGTCTTGGTTAATAGCCATCAATGGACCTTTCCTCTATTCACCAATTCAAATATTTCCCCTGTCATAAAATATTAGTATGGTGGCGGAAGGGTTACACAGGAAAATTCCCTGGATAATTTTTTTGAAGGGGGGCGGGGACAGAGCAGTAAGGGGATCTGGGTGTGTAATGCTATGCACCCCCATGCTGTCCCTGTTGGAACCAGGCATTAAATAGGGTTGTATGATTAAGAGAAGAATATCAGTTTCCCTATAATTATCACTCACAGCTGGCCCTTGTGTTTCCTGTAGGGAACCAGTTGTGGAAATTACTAATCATTCAAGTAAATTGTACTTTGAAGGCAATGAGTGGGAGTGCAATCCCCACAGAGCCTTGGAAACGGAATTGGAGATAATGGAGGAGGATCAACAAATTCTTCATGTAAATTGTAATAATTTCAGTGGAATGAAAAACGCAGCCGTGAGACGTGGCTTCCGGGCCTAATTAGGGTGTAGTGCACCAGGAAAAAATGTCCACCAAGGGACAGGTTGCAGCAAGGGTGAGATTAAGGTTAATCAGGGCCCTAGTAACACCATGATATGGGCCCCCCTTGTGGTTCTGCCCTGCATCCTCACCCCTCCGAGATTCCCACACCCCAAATCAGTTTGCTATGGTGATGGTAGGGTGCCCACCCTCCATCCCAAAGCAGACAGACTTAGAGGTAACACTCCATGAAGATGGGGCAGTTCCCCCCACACTGCTATTAGCTAAGGGTCTCTGCAGACTCATGCAGCGGTCACTGCACTATTTACGCTCAGGTCACCTTTTCGAGGTTTTCTTCAGAAGCATTGGGGATAGGAACTTTTTAAAGGAAATCTGAGATTACATCACAATGACATGACTCCAGGAGAGAGGGCCCTAGACATTGACCTACAGTACCTATGCCTTAATCTGGACTCACTTACATCGTAACATAGCTGCAACTTCCCATCTGCTATAGAGGAACTTAGTTCAAACAGCAGGTGCCTGGGGCAGGAGGACATGACTCCAGTGGCCATTCCTACCCACTTAGAAAAACATCGTGTTTTGTACTATGAATACAGAAGTAGCAGCCTATCTTTGGAGACGTCGGCTATTTCAGTACTTCTTTTCCACTCCCCCTTTCAAATATACCATGGAGCAATGTTCATTTATGTCAGTACCAATAAGGAGCAGTGCCAGTGAATGAGATGTCCCTGAACTGGACAAAGCAGTAGAGGTGTCAGTGGAATTGCAATCGGAGGTGGCATGAAAAAGACACCATGGTCCAGTGGGTAGTACCCAGACTGGATGTCAGGACAGCTAGATTCTACTCCTGGCTTTGCCACTGAGTGAGTCATTTCCCCTCTTCCTCCTCCCCCAACACTTTGTATTTATATTGTAAGCTCTTTGGGGGCAGCGACTGACTCAATAGATACTTGCACAATGCCTAGTAGACTGGGGCATGGGTCTTGGCTGGGGGCTCCAGCAGTTACTGTCACCAGTAATACTTTCAGAGGTAAGTTCAAGAGGTCAACAGGCTTCGTTTAGATCTAAATTAGCATCCAAAAGTTAGGAGATTTCTACCAGCATTTCAAGTTGACCTTTCCTTCTCAGTGATCTCAGCACTTTGAGCATTGGCCTGCTAAACACAGGGTTGTGAGTTCAATCCTTGAAGGGGCCATTTGGGGATTGGTCCTGCTTTGAGCAGGGGCTTGGACTAGATATCTCCTGAGGTCCCTTCCAACCCTGATATTCTATGATTCTACCCAGACCCCTTGATTACTAGAGAGGTCATCTCAGGCTCTAGCAAGTCAGGGAGCCTCTATACTGGGCTCTGGCCACTGTTGCAAAAACTAAGTAGGCAAGCTTGGTTGAAGGTGACACAGAGTGCCTTATGCACATGGCAGGAACGTAGTGGCTCCCAGGGCCTAGCAAAGGGTTTGCTGAACCCTCCAAGGCCACAGGGCCCACAGCGGGAGTTGTTAGGGAGGAAGGGGGTGGGTATGCTGCTCTGGGATTTGGAGAAGGGATTCTCCTCCCCTTTCTAAAGAGGTTTGGAGAACAGCTGAAGTTTGGGTTGTTTCCTTTTTTTAGGAAGTGCCAATCTCAGAAGCTTGAAGCCAAACTAAAGTGGTTTCCAGTAAAGCAATAGTAATCAGGCAGGGAGGGTGGGGGAGAACTCAAAACAAGCTGCTCGCTGCAGTAAACCAAGAAAATATGTAACAGGAATTTACAGAAATCAATTCTGGTAACGTGACATTTAAACCTGTAGCTGTTTATCTCCTGTAGGAGAGAAAAAGCAAACAAACAGTTTACAAAAGAAAAAGAAGGAAGAGCTCATTGTGAAAGCAATACACATTTAATGGAGCAAAGTCCCACAGTGCACTGTTATCACAGCAGTCAGTCCTACCACCCAGCTGCTCCCACTGCTCCTTATCCTCCCGACCAGCAGGCGGCGTTTATCCTCAAGGCTCTTGCATACGCCTAGTCCTGGGGCCTGATTCTCCTCTTTTTGGGCCAGATCCAAAGTGGATTGAAATCTATGGAAAAACTCCCATTGATTGCAGTGGGCATTGGATTATACCCCCTCACGCTTATTTTACACAGATGTAGGAGTCACACCAGTTTGAGTGAGAAGAGAATCAGACCACCAGGGCTTTAAAATGGCTCCTGTTCACAGGGGATATCCTACCGTTCAGGACAATTCCATTGAACAACATTGAGCTTCGATAAAAAAGACGACAATCCGTTACCACAGGGCTGGAATAATTTTCAAGGGCTGGGAGGCAAATGCTTTGGAACTTTGTGACAACATCTTTACTCTAGATGGGTAACGGACCTCTCCCGGGTGAAAAAGGGTACCAGGGCCTAGGCACCATTACATACTACGGGTCAAGTGTGGGGAGGGAGGGGAGGGAGAAATATATTATCAAGCTATTGGGTTCTCTTGACCAATAAAGCTTTTTTTCCACTAAAGGACTGTGAGTGTGTAGAGGGCTCCTCTTACATCCATCTACGTGCTCTTTGAACTCCATCCAAACTAAAATCCACATCTGAATAAATTTAAAAAAAGATATAAAAACAAGCTCTCTTGCTTCTTGAGCCAGGATGGGAACTCTGGGCAGCTCCTTCCTCTTTGCTGATGCGAGGATTGTGGACATGTGCCTGCTGGACTGATGACCCATTGTCTGTTGCTGTCCTTTGTGGGTCCAACTCTATTTGTTCAGTGCTGGTTTGCAGCAAACCTAGGTGATGTATCTGGCCAAAGCATCAGCTGGGGCAATATTTACCAGCAAGGCCATTCCTGTTAGGTTGGCTACAAGAAAGACGAGCTTGTTGGCTTTAGTCCATTCACTAAGTTCAGTCATCAACTCAAATGGGCCATAAAATGCCTCCCAACCAGCACAATGAGGTGCCTCCAGCACCAGGAACCCCAGCCGATGATCTGTTGTGGGGCCACTTGCCTGCTTCTAGTTAGAGCTGGACAGGCTGTTCTCACTTCTAGATTTTTTGCTGCTGCTGGATGCCAGCCATTGCATCCATTGCTCATTCATCTATAGCCATCTCTCAGTGTTCTTCTCCCCTTCTCCTAAGCTGCCAGCCAATCTCCAGAAGCCCCCTGCACCATGTGGCTGGGGAGGGGAGGTCTTCCTTTGGCTGCATAATCCTCAGAGCTTTGCGGATAGGGGAAAGCCCTTCCTTGGACTCCATTTTCTTGCTTTCTGCAGGGTACCTCAACTCTTGATTTCCTTAACAGCTGCTGCAAAATACTCTTCCCAACCTAAGAGTGGCAGCAAAATCCCACACTTCGCACCATTGGATATGAAATCAAGCACACTCCATCAGCTGTAATACAGCGGGGCTTCAGAGGCTGGCAACAGGAGAGACTTCCTAATGAAGAGACACTCGAAAGACTGGGTCTATTTGTTTAGACAAAAGCCTAGTAAGAGGGACCATAAACAGACTTACGCAAAGTAATGAATGTAAGAAAAAGAAAAAGGTCAACCACGTGCTCCTACATATTATACAGAAGAACTAGAGGAAATTCAATGAAATTGAAAAACAACAAATCTGAAACTGATAAAGGGTTAAATTAATAAAGATACTTGATAAAGATAATTAGCCTGTGGAAGCCATTGCCATGAGATATTACATTTCTAGTAAGATTTAAAAAGGATCAGACAATTTTGTGGATAATTATAACATCCTCAATAATGACAGCGGTGACATTGTGTCTACGTAACTGGTGTGCGTCAGTCATTTAGACAAGTGACTCAAACTGTGCCCACAAACACAGAAGCGCATTTAAGACATGGCCCAATGTATGTACTTTTTCATTTTCCACTCTCATAGTAAGTCACCAGATTCCCATGGTATTGCCAACTTTTAAGTCATCTGAAGCTAGTCACTCTGCCCATGGTTACATCATACAGTCTGACAAGTAAAACTAAACTGACATCACATTAAACAGCTGATCCTAACATGAAACTTCATTTTAAAAATGATCCCTATACCTGCTTACAAGTAACACTGGGCAATTTCAAGGGTTGCTGGAATAAATCTAGCACGACAAGCTGTACAGCATGGGGTTGGAAGAGAGTTATTTTTACTTTGGTTAAGGATGACAGTTCAGCATAACTGACTCATGAGTCTTTTTCTTTCAGCCCCACCTGTGGTGAAATAGTCATCCCTAACTAATGTTCGTAACATTTTCATTCCTCCTAGTTTATGAATGTATATATCTGTCAGGTCTATTCATCTTTAACAGCATTGACAGGGCGAGTAACTGCATTTTCTCATTAAGCACTGAATATATTTTGGGCTTTTCACATATCAAATTTGCTGCTGAGTCTGTGCTTATAAAGAAATTGATATAATTTATTATTAAAGTTCCCAGGGGGGAAAACCACGCTATGTTACGTTACTGATATGTTCTCTCAACCTTAACTCCAAGTTAAGGGTATAATAGATTATGGGGTGATGTTGTACTTATCCCCACTACAAGCATTGCAAATCCATGAAATTCATGTTCAGGTTAAACTGAAAAGAAATCCAAACATGCTCAAGTTTGGAAAAGCAAAGTGAAGACACCTCAACCTACCTTACATCAGACACTCTGTGATAACGGTACAATTGGGACACATCAGACAATAACCGTATGCTGCACAATGTCTGTAATGAGAGGTCTGTGATGCTTCCCGTGGGATAGCTAGGTGCCTCACAACCCTGGGTACCACATGCCCTTAGCAAGGCAAAGTCTCGTCCTGACTGTGGCCAGCAGCAGAAACTTCAGAGGAAGGTGCAGGAAACCCTGCAGGTCTGGGATAACCTGATGCATCCTGACCCACCACCCTCAGTAGTTAGAGGGTGGCTCATAGCCTTTAGATCCTTGTTGTTTGGATTGGTATATCTACCATTATTTAGCTAGATGTTCCTGTGATCCATATAAATGTCCAATCTTTTTTTGAATCCTGCTAAGCACTTGGGCTCTATGATATCTGCAGCCATGGACACAGTCTAGTTGTAAACTGTGTGAAGAAATATTGCTCTTTGAGTTTTCAATTTGCCATTTTTTAATTTCATTCAGTACTCCCGAGCTGTTCTATTGTAAGGCAGGGTCAATAATTTCTGAGCTCCCCATTCATTATTTTGTAGACTTTTATCACGGGACCTTTTATTGATCTAGAATGCTGTGTTGCTCAGCTGAACTCAATGGTAGTTTCACCATTAACGTCAAGCTGGAGCAGGATCAAGCCCTTAGTGTAAGTCCCAAACCAGTCAGTCTCTCTTCATACAATAGTTTTGCCATGGCCCTAGTCAGTCATTCTCGTTGCCAGTCTCTGAACCCCGTCTAATTCTGCAATTTCCTTTTTGATGTGGGATGCCCAGAACTGACCACAGCATTCCAAGTGAGGCTGAACCACTGATTAATATAATGGCATTATAACAGTTTCCAGATTATTCTCCACCCCCTTCCTTAGCAATCAAAATGTTAGGCAGCTTTTCTTGACTGCAACTGCACATCAAGCAAAGGTCTTTCACTGAGCTATCCAAAAAAAAAAAAAAAAATCTTTGTACAGTCATTTAAAAATCCTCATTGTTTTTAACTTTATCTACTAGGCCATGACAATGTCTCTGGTTTTCTGCACTCTTAGGAGGCCCCCTCAACAAGAAGCTGTGTGAAATATTGTTTCAACATTGATGAAAAAGATGGTCAATAGGGCTTTATTAGCCAGCCACAATATTTTGAAATACCATCCTTTCATCCATATCACTAGGATAGAGGCTGCCAAAGAAGGGAGTGTGGGAGGAGGCTTTTGAAAGCTGTTAGCTTTGAGAAAAGATAGGACAATACATAAGATTCCCCAGAAAGGTCTTGATATGCCTCACAACTGGAGGTTAGCCATTCCTAGCACAGGGTTCTGAAAGATTAGCTGGATCAAAACACTGGAGAAGTGGTCCAGTGGATTAGGGCACTCACTTTCTCTTCTAAAGGTTGAGTGCAGATTCTGGATTATAGTCACAAATGAAAAAAACTAAAAGAGGGTTTGGTCTTGTGGGGTGGGAATATGTCTAGGAACACACGCCACACACAGGCTTATTTCTTTAGATTGTTAGAGCACCACAGTTTACTCCACACTTAAGAGCTCATCATGTTCCAGCAGTGCTGGGTTGGACAGACAACAATATGGTGGCTTTAAAGGGCACATTGTTACACCCTTCACCCAATATTTTACAGACCCATCATTGCTAATAAAACCTCTACAGTTGTGCTCAGTTGTGGTGCTCTCACACAAAGCCCAGTTGTACTGTTCTGAAGGACCTTCTTCCCTGGTCATCTTCTTCTGACCTTCTTCTCAATCAAATGTCAGCACAGTGCCTAGCATAATGTGGCCCTCAGCACTCACTGGCACCTCTACATGCTACCATAATACACATAATCAATGATAAGAGTCTACTTTTATACATAATACATAATATTTACATAATACTTTACATGAACCACTGTGCTGAGTCTACAGACTCAGTCTAAAGAACCATGCTCAGCCTTGCCCTCACCACTGCAGCCATCAGCTATCCTGCTTCCCCTCTCAGCCCTACAGGCATAATATATACATAATACTTTTATACATAATACACAAAAGACCAATGATAAGAGTCTACTTTTCAAAAGTTTCAGAAAGTCTGCTGTGATCGGAGGCATTTCACCATCAAAAGCCTTCTGGGATCTTTTGCGGTTTCATGTAATGTTTTCCACCATTAAGAATTTGCTTGTCTCCTTTACTGATGTCTTGTGTCACCTGACCATCAGGAGGCATGTGGAAGTTCGGTGTAGGCTATTTATTCAGTTCCTTAGCTTGTTTCGTGTAGGAAGCAGCAGATACAAGATCTCAAAACATCTCCTTTTTCCTTAGGTGGTATCATTGATGGACAAAGTCCATATGAAGTAGGTTTCTCTACTCAGCTAGTTTTATGAAAGCAGAGTTTTCCCATTCAGTCATGCTAGACCTTTGTTTTGTAAGTATTTTCTATTTCACCAACATCCTTATGTGTGATGTGAATCATATGGTGGCTGTACAACGCACCATTCCACACTTAATTAGAATCCATTACCAAAGATAATTAACTCAGCTATGTCAACACACAAATCGGCATTCAGCTACCAGGCAACATGGGAACTTCATGAAGATAAGTCCCCACCATGGCCACCTATTGTCCCCACTGGCTCTCATTCCTCATATGAGAGCCTGTTCCACACAGCCACTCACCCACATCCACACACCAGCTCAGACTCCCACTACACAAAGGTGCAGGACATAGGGGCACTGAGGCAGAAGAACCACTGTGCTGAGTCTACAGACTCAGTCTAAAGAACCATGCTCAGTCTTGCCCTTGCCACTGCAGCCATCAGCTATCCTGCTTCCCCTCTCAGCCCTACAGGCAGGTGCCCCACCAGCTAAAGAGAAACAAGTGCTCCTCACAAAGATGGCTGTGTAGTGGAAAGATCAGTGCCCCCATACAGACGGCTGACTTAAAGGGCCAACAGCAGATGTGCTAAAATGCTTGAGATGCAAAGCTTTGTGCTGGAGCCAAATGCTTCATCAGATCTATCATCTGCAAAATGAAGCAAGACTGAGATGAGTGCCTTCTGAACCAGGAGAGGACGTTACAGAGGGGGAGACCAATTAGCTTGCAGAGCCTCCGCTATTGGTAGTATAAGATGCCCTGTGTCTCAGTGAGGTAGTTGAGATCAGCCTGCTTGTCCTTCCGCCTCATCCAAAGGCTCCAGATCAATCTGGGGACCCAAAACTTCTGGGTTGAGGGAACCTTTCCATGAATCTCCCTTTCGATTATGTCCTCTGGATCCTCTCTGCAGCTGTGCTCAAGGTTCAAATCAAGGCCTTCTGTGATGTTTCAGGGATCACCCAGATCAGTAAGGGGTTCTGTTACCACCTGCCTTGTAACTTTGGGTGCCTTCATGCCATACTGATATGGCTCAAAGCTGACAGACACCAGTAGCCAGTCTACAAGCATAAGGTTTCACCCAGGCTTCCACTGGCAGGGTTACCCCCATTAGCCCTTCCTTTCCTGGGTATGCCCAAATCCCTCACAAGTTCTTAACTACCAAACACTCAGACTTTCCCCCCTCTGGTTCATCACCCCCAAAGGCCTGAAACCTGCCCCCCATTATTGGTTCACTTTTGGGGACACACTCCAAACAGTTTGCACAACAGAGACCTTCTTGAGGTAAAAATAAGGTAAGTTCATTTGACAGAAGAATGAGAATCAGACATTAAATAGTAAGAAAAAGCAAATACATACACGTTACACACAAAACAACCATACAGATGCAACCTCAGGCTTTACACTTCTATATTAGCCAAATTCCCTTCTCCAATACAAGTTACCTAGCGCCTCTGAACAGTTTCCTACCATGTCCTCTATCCTACAGGGGATCCAGTATTTCATGGATAACACCCTGCTTAAATGCTGGCATTCATTTTCTGGATTTAAGAAAGCCTGAAATCCAAGACTGTTGTTATAAAGTCTTTTTTTCTCCTCTCTCCTGACATGATGACTTATGCTTACTCACTGGGGAAATGCCCTTCTGTTTTCCAAGGCTGGGATTTTCTTTTCAGTTTCAATATCTTTCTATTAACTTTATGGCCCACCACTGTGTCTTCTTGGGTGGGCAATGGATGGATATTTGAAGTTGGTTTCCTGGGAACAACTGGCCTGGAAGGTGCTCCTCCTTGCCCGATTCCTTCACCCCCTCTTGCGAGGTGATGTTATAGTTGCACTCCCGCTTCTATTTTACACACACAATTATATACATAGCGAGAGAGACACACACACAGTCATAACCACATCCTACATACAGATCTCCTAATGACCATCAAGTTCAGAACATTGCAAGCTTTCATAACAGACCTTACTTGACATATGTCTATGCTGAGATGGTGCCAAAATTATTATGGATTGCTGTGATTGATATGGATAAATGTGGCAAACATGAGTTTGGTGTGGCTTTGTATGTCTGGGCCTACTGGAGGATTCTGGGAGCAGGATTCTCTTGGTATTGGACAAATGGAGTGGAATACTACTGGAGGTGCTGAAACTGCACTGGAATGGTAAACAATGGCTCGATGGGTATGTGTGTTTTAACTCCGAACTTCGGAATATATCAGCAGAGAACCCGCTCACAAAGTAAAATACACGTAAGATCATGCGGTCAGTGAGTTTGGTGACATGGCTGACATGGGTCAGAATGACCCTTTTTGGATAACCTCATGCTAAGCGCTTGAGTGAATGATTTATGAGAGAGTAAACTATGGATTAGCTTTGGTCTGTCTGTGTGTCCGCTTTGCAGTCCCTTCCAAAATTATGAAGAAAACCAGTAATAAATGCCTATGACGCATATTTCTGGAACATGTGACTCCTTTAAGAACAGAAAGGTATATAAATGCTAAGCAAAGTAAATGAGTTCAGATCCATTCCCCAATTAATATCCAAAGAGGTTCCAGACTGTGAGACGGAAGTTGTCGGGGTAACCAAGGCCCTGCCTCGAGGGACCTTAGAACCAGAGGTCATCATGGCAACCAGGCACTGCTCTGAGGGACAGACCAAGTGCCTGAGAGGGGAAAGAAGAAAGAGAAGTAGTCTCCATCTAGAGCTGGTAGACATACCTGCTTTATTTGCCAATCAGGATACTGTGTAAGGCCAACATAGTTACTGAGGGTTTATGCTTGGGGAACTGAGGCTTATGAAAAATAATTCATACCAGGTAACCTTAACTGCTTGTGTGATTCTCTCTCAAATAAATGACTATGCATTAAGCATATTGGTTTCCAAATTCTCACTGCCATTGGCAAACACCTGCCCAACCATGGGCCATTAAAAGACTCGCTTCAACAGTCTAGACAATGACATTGTCTACAACCAGTTGACCCAATTGCTTATTCTTTGGGGGTTCAGATTTCATTCTCCTCTTGGGGTGTCTGGATCCTGATTGTCACACCTTCCTATTCTTATTATTCTATCCATGAGTATTTTATCCTCATCTCTTTACTACTTCTTCCTAGGAGCAATTCCTTTTCTCACATGTTTTTGTTGATGCTAAGAGCAGTCGGCACTGTATCTGCCCCCAGGGGCCAGGATTTTTGTTATTTATTTGTGTACAACGGCCCAGATGTTTGGATGATGAAGGCTTTCTAGAGGGAAAAAAATGGAGCTAACCTCAATTACGAAAGAAACAAACTTTGGAACTTCTGTAGGGTTCATATTTTGGATTTTTATTTGTTTGAGAGTTTTTTGTCATGAGCCAAAAGAGCAAGGTTGTCTTTATCTCAAGTTTATGCATGATAGTTCAGTTTCAGATTGAATGCAAACTTGTAATGGCATTCTTCCTACACAGAATCACACTAGTTGACAGGAACTATTATCTGAGTCAATTTTTAGTAGACAAGGTCAACTATTGTGCTTAATATGTGGCCACCATTGCTAGGTGTTAGGTTTTCTAACTTGGCCTGTACTTGTATGTCCCTCATTTGGGGCTAGACCCAATGCTTATGCCAATCACCCAATGGAGTAAAGGGACTAAAGTCACTCCCCCCTTGGAACAAGCGGAGACTTGGAAAGCAGAAAATCAAAAATCTGTCTTTCAGTTTGCTCCAGGAACATCCCAACAATGGGCTGCCCTGGCTTGGGGCTCACGGCAAAGCCATGAGGTAGCTCTTGGGAGTGATCAATTTGCACAGATTTTCAAACAGCATTTTGGAAAAACAGGCCCTCAGCATCTAATACTTGGCACCCAAAAATGGGGCAGCTGAAATTAGAGAGTCCATTTTAAAAATGTGAGTGTGAATCCTGAGATGGCTGATCTACTCCGGAGCAACGTTCAACCAGAGCAACCAAAAAGCTTATCATCATCATGATCTATCGCAAACGCCAAAGCAAAGACTAGTCAGTTGTCCAATAGGATTAGAGTTAGACTTGGCCAAAATCAGGGAGACAGAGCTGGTGTGTGGAGGTGTGCAGATCTCTTTCCATCGAATAATTTGATGTTATTATACATAATGAACCATCTGAAATAAATTGAAATGATCTGCTTGAACTAAACGCTGGGTACAAGGTAATATTATCTTATCCAGGAAATAAATCCTTCATAATAGGCTTTGAACTACAAGCCTAATTTTATCAAGGTTTTTGGACCAAAATGACCGGAGAGCGAGAAATATATAATGTTAATGAAAACTGATCCGTAGCTCTGCACTTTTGCAGAGGAGCGCACAGGTTTCACATAATTGACCCAACAATCCAAAGTTAATGAGAACAATCAAAATATGGATATAAAAAGATTTTCCACCTCTATTGAGCAAAACCAGTTCAATACATATAAAAGAGGCACTGACTGTCACTATTAAAGTACATGTATGCTCAATTTAGACAGATGCTTATTTTTAGGCAAGATATACATGACGGCAAATTCATGAAGATGTTTTGATATGTAGTGGCGTGGTAAGGCAGAATAGGAGAAGGGAGACTGAAGTACTAATGCCACTGGCATTATCAGTGCAATCCTTCATATTCTGGGTCAAATACAAATAAGACCCACAATTGTTCTTTCTGCAAATGTTTTTGTTTTGGCGTGGGATCTCCAGCATTCCCTAATCCCTGCTTTTATAAGACATCCTAGCTCCAAACAAAGTGTGAATTATAAAGTACTGAAATCCACTGTGCCTTCAGAGAACAGACGAACATGTGAAGCAGCATTTGTTTTCCACCAAAAGAGACATTGCCTCATGCTGCAGACATTTTCTAGTCCAAAGGGCTCAGAGAAAGGGATAGTGTTTGGGATTGTTCCCTTGCACAACTGCAAAGTGGAGAGTCTTTAGAAAGGAGACATCCAAAATAGAATCATAGAATATCAGGGTTGGAAGGGACCTCAGGAGGTCATCTAGTCCAACCCCCTGCTCAAAGCAGGACCAATCTCCAACTAAATCATCCCAGCCAGGGCTTTGTCAAGCCTGACCTTAAGAACCTCTAAGGAAGGAGATTCTACCACCTCCCTAGGTAACCCATTCCAGTGCTTCACCACCCTCCTCGTGAAAAAGTTTTTCCTAATATCCAACCTAAACCTCCCCCACTGCAACTTGAGACCATTGCTTCTTATTCTGTCACCTGGTACCACTGAGAACAGTCTAGATCCCTCCTCTTTGGAACCCCCTTTCAGGTAGTTGAAAGCAGCTATCAAATCCCCCCTCATTCTTCTCTTCTGCAGACTAAACCATCCCAGTTCCCTCAGCCTCTCCTCATAAGTCATGTGCTCCAACCCCCTAATCATTTTTGTTGCCCTCTGCTGGACTCTTTCCAATTTTTCCACATCCTTCTTGTAGTGGGGCCCAAAACTGGACACAGTACTCCAGATGAGGCCTCACCAATGTCAAATAGAGGGGGAAATGATCACATCCCCCGATCTGCTGGCAATGCCCCTACTTATACAGCCCAAAATGCCATTAGCCTTCTTGGCAACAAGGGCACACTGTCGACTCATATCCAGCTTCTCGTCCACTGTAACCCCTTTCTGCAGAACTGCTGCCTAGCCATTCGGTCCCTAGTCTGTAGCAGTGCATGGGATTCTTCCATCCTAAATGCAGGACTCTGCACTTGTCCTTGCTGAACCTCATCAGATTTCTTTTGGCCCAATCCTCTAATTTGTCTAGGTCCCTCTGTATCCTATCCCTACCCTCCAGCGTATCTACCACTCCTCCCAGTTTAGTGTCATCTGCAAACTTGCTGAGGGTGCAGTCCACTCCATCCTCCAGATCATTAATATTTCTCACTGATCATCATCAGGAGTCTTTGAAATGACAAATGGCTCAGTTCCGATTGCCTTGCTCAAGTAGTGCCATTCACTTCTGTGCAGCCACTTGTGGAAGAAGATATTACTCTCAGTAAGGGCATTGGAATCTGGCACATCGTATTTTCTGTCTCAATGCTTAGCATATGTTAAGGCCTCCCCTACCTAACTCTTTTAGGCATTATGATGTAACTGCTTGAAGAGTGCACAAGTTCACAAGAACAGCCCATCTGGGAGAGTGCGTATCCTGCAAAGTCCATAAGAGAGTTATCTTACAATACCAGAAAGACATGGCCTGCAAGCCTTTATAAGCATATATTCAGGACAGCATTGAGATGTTCAACTACCACAGAAGTGACACAGCCAGCAGTAACTAACTATTTCATTTAGTGCTGCAAGCCACAGGACCCTACCTTTGCACGTCTAGTTGTTTTTCATCTGTCAACTAGAGGTGGCCAGATACAGATTTGGAGACCTTCGGAGTGACTGTTCTATCTGGGGTACAGTATGTATTGGACAAAGAGGGCCAGATCCTCGACTAGTATAAGACAGTGTACAGCGTTGCCAACTCTTGGGATGAATTGTGGGCATTTTGGTGCATGTTGGAGACAGTCTCCTGAGAAGCTCCAGCCTTCACACAGTCTTCAGCCCTACCAAAAAGTTCTGATTGGCTGTTCTTCCCCAGGAGGTGAGAAAGGCAGCCAATCAGATCTGCTGCAAGAGGTGACAGAGCTGTCCCGTGCCCTCAGGAGTCACAGAATTGTTTGAGTAGGAGAGAGAGCAATGGGGGGCAGGGGAGGGAGCAGAAAGATCCTTCTTGGCCTTTTGGCTAAGATCAAGTGTAGGGCCTTATCTCTTGAGCCCTGAACCCAGCCAATCTCACTGGCCACCGCCAATGCCAAAGAGTGAGCCGGGGAGACCTCGCCCACCCGCAAGGGGGAAGGGACCTATTAACACACACACCCCGGCTGGGCCTTTTCCCCTGAACCCCGAACCTACCCAACCTAGCTGAATCCCACCACGTGAGGGTCGCCCCATCACCGTTACCCAGCCCACTTACTTGTACCTATGGCTATTTGTACCCCCTGTGTGGATGATTGACCCTCACTGCTTATCAACGGTGTCTTGATCTCGCCCACCGCTTACCCCCCCATTGGAGACATTACAGTCTGTATGTATTATGTGTGCTGCCAACTCCAACATAACAACATCCCCCCCCTACTCTGTATGTTCCCCCCAATGATTGACAACTGACTCTTCAAATCTTTTGTACCGTTTATTTTTAAATATTTTCTAATAAAAATTTAAATCTTGATTATATCAGTTTAATCATCTATATTATTTGATAAACTGCTACACTGATGCAATATATCTGCCACTCTAAAAAAGAGCTACTGGGATGCATCCCACTGCTCCTAAAACACAGCCCAAACCACTGGGTACTGCTCCAGCACATCACCGGGTCCCGGCCGTTGTCCTACACAAGCTCCCGGCCGCTGCCTCCGGTTCTACCCTGAGTACTCCTCAGACCGCTTCCCCAAAAAAGACCCCTGGGGTCCCTAAACCACGACGAACCAGCAGCTGCAGAGAAAAGAGCGAGTGCAGAAAGGACCCTCCTCGAGATGCAACCACAGAAAGATCCCACATCTGGAGACCAGCCTGCCGGGACATCACGGAGAGGAGGAACATCCACCCCGTTCTCCAACCACTGAGAGGTCACCCCGCCGTGGTCCTGCTGCCAGCAGACTCTCCGGCCAGCCACTAGCAGCTGCAGCCGCTGGGAGTCTGCCCTGCCGTGCTCCTACAGCCAGAGAAGCCCTGCGCCGATGGCCAGCTGCAAGGAACCTGTGGAAGGAAGCAAGGAACCACGCGCCTACAGCAGGGAGCATCGGGGACCGATTGCCTACAGCTACGGCTGCTGAGAGACTGCCCCCCAATGCCCCCGCCGCCGGAGAACTCTGCTGCCCAGCTGCTGCTCCTCCCGCCGGGGGACCGCTTTCTCGGATCCCAGCCGCCTGGGAGACCCCCCGCCCCCCATTGCCCAGCTGCTGCTCCGGATGCCGGGTAAGTGCTCCGCTGAGCCCCAGCATCTACCCACATGAGGCGACTCTCCCACAGCCCCCCCACTGCCCAGGGATCCCTGCCCCGTGCCCCGGCAGCCGTTGCCTGGGTGGCCCAAGGAACCCCGCCACGTGCTCCAGCCACTGCTGGTGGAGCCGCCGGGAGATCCCTGCCCCGCACCCCAGCCGCTGCCCCATGTGCGGACTGGGGACCCCTGCCATGCGCCCTGGCCGCCGCTGCCCAAGCGACCCGGAGAGCCCCATGGTGCGTTTCAGCCGCTGCTGTCCGAGCACATGGCAGTGGGGGGAAGGATAGTTGCAATTGGTAGCCTGCTCACAGCTGCTGCACAGGGAACTTTGGGGAGTGGAGAGCTGATAGGGGAGCTGCCAGTCCACCCTGGTTACAAGCCCCCACCAGCTAGCTGCAACGGGCTGCTCTTCCTGCAAGCAGTGGACAAAGCAGGCGGCTGCCAAACGACGTTAGAAGGGAGCATTACACAACTTTAAACAAGCCTGTTCCCTAATTGATCAGCAACAGAACAACGTTAACCGGGACAACTTTAAGTGAGGAGTTACTGTATCCATGTTCTGGAGGTCTCAAGGTAGAGCAGGGACAAGGTGGAGGAGAAGGAAGCGCCTTTATGGATTTTGACAGGGCATATTCCCCATGTTTGGGGCCAGCCAGGGAGAAAGTGGTTGTGGAGAAAGTGGCCAAAGGGCAATTGTAGCTGACATCACTAGTGGCACAAAGGTAGAGGTTGAAGATGTGATATAGAAGAGTTTAAACTCTGAGAGGAAAGAGAAGGGGAGGAAGTGTATATGCATACATGACTTTGTCATATTACTTCTTGTACGCAGGATACAAGTTCTTTGCTTGTGAATTTCTGAAAGCTTCTGAGGACAAGTTGTTGTACTTTTTGTTAGTCTGTGGAGCCATAAAGAGCGCAGGTTTATGAAGAGGATAATAGGTGGGAACTGGAGAACAGCCTAATTGTTAAAAAGCCTGAAAGAAAATCTAAAGAGAACTTCCAATCTTCCCGTAGCTGAGCATTGACAGTTACTGACAGAGAAGCTCAAAAAAGAGGCTGTGACTGCAGGCTTAACAGCTCCAGTGGGTGTTACATTTAGCTCGAGTAGTAAAGCAACGAACCCAAGGACAGGATGGGATGGGAATAATAGGAGAGCAATATTAAAGGTGAAGGGTATGAATAGAAAATAGAGGCCAAAATGCTGCAGGCATCTGTAACACTGCTGGCAGAAAGCAAAGTAAAAGCTGTGGGAGACCTACTTCTAGCGGAGTAACAAAGGCCGTAGCAAAAGCGGGAGAAAGGAAGAAGAGAGATGAATACAGAAAGATTCTAATAATGAATTCAGACTACACATGTAGATGTCATTGCTGAAGGCCAATGTTACCAACCAAGGACACACATATACATACATTTCATTTGTAGATTGGAAGAATCAAGGCTGCAAAGATTTTTTTTTTTTTTTGACAAAAAGACCCTAAGTTTTCTCAGTGTTTTCAAAATGGCATGCATGCTTTCAGTCCTTTTATTAAAAGCAATCAATGGGTCAAGACACTAAGAAGTAATTCCAAATGAAAAGCAGAATTGTCCTTAGAGTCAGAGGAGGACAGTTTCTAAGCGAGGTGCTGCTTGACGGAGCTTGCATGCAAACTTATTAGCACAAAGTGGAAGAGAGAAGGACATGCTCAAACCAAATGAACAAAGAAAAGCTTTTGTACACATTAATAAATATCCTCTTATTTAACCAATATGTAGCTCATGTAATCGTTCTCATATTAATTATAACTCCTGTATTGGCTAATTATGCATTTTTGGCTATACTTTATATTAAGAGTGCATTTGTAAATAGTTTATAAAGGCTCAATAGATCTTCAGTAGAGGTTATAAGCATGTCATTTTATTCTGAATAGAGTGTCCACCTAAGGGAGTTACACCGGAATAAGAACATAAGAACGGCCATACTGGGTCAGACCAAAGGTCCATCCAGCCCAGTATCCTGTCTACCGACAGTGACCAATGCCAGGGGCCCCAGAGGGAGTGAACCTAACAGGTAATGATCAAGTGATCTCTCTCCTGCCATCCATCTCACCCTCTGACAAACAGAGTCTAGGGACACCATTCCTTACTCATCCTGGCTAATAGCCATTAATGGACTTAACCTCCATGAATTTATTTAGCTCTCTCTTAAACACTGTTATAGTCCTAGCCTTCACAACCTCCTCAGGCAAGGAGTTCCACAGGTTGACTGTGCGCTGTGTGAAGAACTTCCTTTTATTTGTATTAAAGCTGCTGCCCATTAATTTCATTTGGTGGCCCCTAGTTCTTATATTATGGGAACAGGTAAATAACTTTTCCTTAATCGCTTTCTCCACACCACTCATGATTTTATAGACCTCTGTCATATCCCCTCTTAGTCTCCTCTTTTCCAAGCTGAAAAGTCCTAGCCTCTTTAATCTCTCTTCATATGGGACCTGTTCCAAACTCCTAATCATTTTAGTTGCCCTTCTCTGAACCTTTTCTAATGGCCAGTATATCTTTGAGATGAGGAGACCACATCTGTACGCAGTATTCAAGATGTGGGTGTACCATGGATTTATTCTCTCCTACAGCTGCCTAGGTTAACGATAGGGTTTTTGTTTAAAAACTGCTCTGCAACCTTTTTAAGGTTTAGTGCCAGCAGTCTGGATCCACTTTGGTTTAGATGGAGCCCATCCTTCCTGTATAGGCTCCCCCATCCCAAACGTTTCCCCAGTTCCTAATGAATCCAAACCCCTCCTCTCTACACCATTGTCTCATCCATGCATTGAGACTCTGAAGCTCTGCCTGCCTACGTGGCCCTGCGCGTGGAACTGGGAGCATTTCTGAGAATGCCACCATAGAGGTCCTGGATTTCAGTCTTTCCTAGCAGCCTAAATTTGACCTCCAGGACATCTCTCCTACCCTTCCCTTTGTCATTGGTACCTACATGTACCACGACCACCGGCTCCTCCCCAGCACTACACATAAGTCTATCTGGATGCCTCAAGAGATCCGCAACCTTCGCACCAGGCAGGCAAGTCACCATACAGTTCTCCCGGTCATCACAAACCCAGCTATCTAGGTTTCTAATGATCAAATCTCCCATTACTAACACCTGCCTTTTCCTATGACTGGAGTTCCCTCCCCCAGAGAGGTAACCTCAGTGCGAGAGGATACGCCAACACCATCTGGAAGGAGGGTCCCAACTATGGGAAGGTTTCCCTCTGCTCCCGTTGACTGCTCTCCTTCCCTGAGCCTTTCATCCTCCTTAACAGCGCAGGGGCTGTCTGACCGGAGATGGGACAAATCTAGTGTCCCAGAAAGCCTCATCAACATACCTCTCTGCCTCCCTTAGCTCCTCCAGTTCTGCCACCCTGGCCTCCAAATCCTGTATGCGGTCTCTGAGGGCCAGGAGCTCCTTGCACTGAATGCACACATAAGCCACCCGCCCACAGGGCAGGTAATCATACATGTTGCACTCAGTGCAATAAACAGGATAGCCCCCCATGCTGCAGCTGGGCTTCTGCCTGCATTCTCTCCTACAGCTGCCTAGGTTAACGATAGAGTTTTTGTTTAAATCAAGAAGTTGTGATTATAGTTTAGTTTAAAGGTTTTAAAGAATGGCAAGTGTACCTCACCCCCTTCCCAACTCCCTCTCGAAACTCCCTGTTAGCGGCCCCTGGTCCCAGAACTCCCTGGTCACTTGCTCACGGCTTTATAAAGCCCTGGCCTTCCTAATAGCCCCACCCCCTGACTAAGGCTCAGCCAATGAACAGAGGCTTCTTGATTTCAAACCTTGTTTAGAAGCTCATAGCTTCCCAGCTGCTGGCCACAGCACACAGTCCTTCAAACAGACAGACAACAGACAGACACAAGCTCAGCACACAGCAAGTAACCCCCAAACACAAACACACACTACAGACAGTCACATACCCCAAGGGTCCCATATTTGCTCCTCCTTCACTTGGAGAACTCCCTCTCGAAACTCCCTGTTAGCAACCCCTGTTCACAAAAGCATGCTACAGACATAAGCATGGTGTGTTACAGATGGCTATAAACTATAGTTATAAACTATGGTTCTAAGCAACCTATGACCTGCTGGAGTCTAACACATTATTTGCCATTTATTGAAACTC
Source organism: Trachemys scripta elegans (assembly GCF_013100865.1). Classification (NCBI taxonomy): domain Eukaryota; kingdom Metazoa; phylum Chordata; order Testudines; family Emydidae; genus Trachemys; species Trachemys scripta. The sequence goes on from NC_048302.1 coordinate 4,191,157, forward strand.
TATTAATAATGTATTAACCTTTTCTAATCTGTTAAGGACACATATATAAACACATTACTGCATCAGCAATGGAAAACCTGTAAACCTAATGTCAAATGAAGGGGAAACCCCCATAATAGATCAAAGATAACATCTATGAGAATGCCTAAGTGACATGGGAGTTTAGGTCTTATTTTCAAACTACCGAAGTTACTTGGAGCCAGATTTGTAAAGGTATTTAGGAAATTAGTAGGATTTTCAAATGCACCAAATCCCATTAGGCTATGTGTCTCAGTCTCTTGAAAATGAAGCTTAGGGTAACATTTCTGTAGGTGCATAATTCACTTGGGCAGCCATGTCTAATTTTAAGTCAATAGGATGTAGGTGCCTCAGTCACTTAGGCCAGGCCTTCACTACAAACTTGCATCGGTATAACTACATTGTTCAGAAGTAAATCCACCCACTGAGCAACGTAGTCATACCAACCTAACCCCCTGTGTAGACAACACTATGTCGACAGGAAGACTCCTCCAGCTGATTTAGCTACTACCTCTCGCCGAGGTAGATTCACTGTGTTGACAAAAGAAGCTCTCCGTCGGCATAGTATCTTCCCTAAAGCGCTACAGCTGCAGTGCTCTATGTGTAGACAAGCCCTTAGGTTCTTTTGAAAGTGTCATCCCCAAAGTAGTGTTGTATATGGCTTTCTGCAACCCTACAGACAACAAGCTTACAGATGACTGCAGTCATTATCTATTGTAATCCTATAGAACACTTTCAATATTACATTATTCATCTCAGTGATCTCCGGCTACAGGGATTTCCACAGATTTACTGTTGTGTCCATTAGTATTTCCATTTTAGGTTATAAACCAACTGCTCGGTAGTTTCATAGATTGTCTTTATTATTATATCACAGAACCAAAGAAGAAGCAACATCAATTCTAATTATACCCTTCAAAGTGCTGAATGCCTAAAATGAAACCCTTTAACTCTTCCCCTGTGAAGGCTAAATAATCCTATTCTTCATTCATCATCGCGGCAGCCAGGAACAACACCAGAAGCAGTTGTACATGGACAAAAGAATCTCAACATAATTCTTCCTTAAATACCCCCCACTTGTTCCTACCCAGAAAATAAAGTATTCAGGGAGAAAAGGGCTAGGGAGACATTCAAGTGCCTAATGATTCTTATTTGTGTTTGAAAAATGTTAGTACAAGGAAAATTTTTAAACTCTCCCTTTGGTAGAATGCAGATCTTACCATCTATGTGAATGTCAGTAAATGCGTGATTCCTTCACCTACTAGCATAGCAGATCAGAGTCCTTGCAGTGCCAACATTTAGTTCAAATGATGGATAGTGTCAGAATAAAACAAACCATTGGGAGTTCATCCTATTGACATAGTATAATCTAAGAGAAAATTACTTCCAATTTATTCCATTGAAATCTACAGAAGCTCTTCTTCTGTTCTATGAAGCTTGGCAAGGCTGGTGGGACAATAGTGTTGTTTGACCTGTGACCTGCATACAGAGGATGGGTGGGGCAGAGCTAAACTTGATGTGAAAACATTAACTGAGCATTTCCTGCTATTCCAATAATTATATTTCAGCCTGAATGGCTTCTAGTTTAGATCCAGGAAAATGACAAAACAAGCACAAAAGTACAGTGGCTACAAGGAGAGCAAAGAAATTACACACATGCACATGTGTGTGGTACAAAGGTTTGAATTACTGCATTACTCTTAAGAAGCACGGACACAAATGAGCTAACCAAGCCATCCCAAACAAGTGCCTGTAAGGGACAGGGCACTAGACTAGGACTTAGAAGACCAGGGTTCTATTGCCAGCAATGGTGGAGACCTTGGACAAGTCACCTCCCCATTCTGTGCCTCAGTTTTTCCATCTGTAAAATGGGGATATTATACTGACCTTCCTCGTTCCTATACATGTTGTGATGAGGATGTTAAGATGTGATCCCAGGACCTGCCAGGGCCAAAATCATGTACAGTGTGTCCTACTGGAGAGTAGTAAGTGTCTTCATTCCAGTGTCAAGTATCAGAGGTGTAGCCGTGTTAGTCTGAATCTGTAAAAAGCAACAGAGGGTCCTGTGGCACTTTTAAGACTAACAGAAGTATTGGGAGCATAAGCTTTCGTGGGTAAGAACCTCACTTCTTCAGATGCAAGAAGTGAGGTTCTTACCCACGAAAGCTTATGCTCCCAATACTTCTGTTAGTCTTAAA